>NC_050448.1:51260793-51560793 GCF_903995425.1 Onychomys torridus
AACTTAGAAATGATTTAAAGTTCCTACATGTCTTCAGGGTATAGCAGAGAGAAGGATGCTGGATAGTAGCATTCTGCAATTAATATGATGTGGAGTACTCAGTGGTGCAGTCACACAAAGTTATAGAAAAACAAGGATGATGTTTTAGGAATGGGAGTACGCCTTCAGACATATATGACCATGACCTCATGTTCAAGTAAAGGAATAAAGATAACAGAAAGTGAAAGAGTCTGCAGGAACAGCAGCCAGCTTGGGTAAAACTGAGGAGTAAGAAAATATTTAAAATGCTTAGCTACAGTGAATTTTCCCTGTTACACTGGGAATCTTTCCTAGAGGGAATACATGTAGGTGTTTGAAAGTTTAGAAAATTTTGATTAGTTCAAAATTTAGTATAGATCATTAAGGCAACATGCATATATTTTCAAGATTTTGTATTTTTCTTTATCACATTTCTTGTGGCACATAGCTGATATGAAGTTTGTGCATTCATGTACCTATGTGCAGATGGACAGATATTTCTCATCATAGGAGTTGCCAAAATCTAAAATACAGCTAGCCAAATAGGCAACCATAACCTTAATCAATGAACCTACAAGCTGCGTTTCCCGTCTTTACACTGTAAATATTTTAAATTTCTTTTGAGGAACTTATTTTCACTGCCTTCAAAAATGCATGCCTTATTATTATTGTTATTATTATTATTATCATTATTATTGTTATTATTATGTCACTTTACTTCCCATTCAGTTGTTCAGTGCTCCAGGTTTTCCTAAGTCAGTAAAATATATTGACTTGCTAAATCAGATTCTTGATAACACTCACTGGTCTCCCTTTCCTCTCACTGGCTCCACGCTTACCTAAGGAACACGTAGGCCCGCGGACCACATTCACTGAGGCTCTCCAGACATGGTTTTGGTTTTTTTTGTTTTTGTTTACCATCGCACTCTCAGTATTCCCTTCACTGTAGACCATTGTTATTATTGTCCTGGGTCAGGCAACACATTCCCTGGACACTGCCCCTCCCACCTTACAGGTGGTCTCTTCCAGGGCATCCCCTCTTAGGCAGACAAAATGATTTATATCTGTTCTACAACTGAAGTTTGTCAGCATTTCTTCTTGATAGTAACTAATAAAAAAATCTCCTCTAAATGGCATTCTTGATATGAAATTCTAAGCTAGCAAAACGTATAAATCCCTGATCTGCTTTCTTTATAATTCTCCAGGTTAGTTTTTCCACATTCCTGCTTTACAGTGTTTTCTTCCTCTGTATTTCAGATCACTTCATGACTTTGCAGGTACAGTTTCCTCTTAAGAGGTATTTTCCTTTGTTCTCCTTGATAAAGGTTCCTGCAGCTGCCAGGACTAGGTTGAAGGTGCTCAGTGTTTTCCACACATTTCTGTAGTTAACCACAGAACAATCCTCGGTATACTGGCAAATGCTTATTCACTACTATATTTATGCACACAGCATGTCATGCAGCCAAGTACATGACTTAGAACTAATACTATGTAAATATTTGCTGAATTAATTAATTATAAAGTACTATGCACATGTGACAAAATTTAATACAAAGCTGCTTTATGAATGTATTTGTATTCATGTTGGATAAAACAAAAGGCATTAGAACCAGATGCCCAAATAATGATATAATTGCATCTTTATTATAATAATTATGTAGTTCATTTTAATATGTTTGAATAATTGTCGAAATGGAAGAAATATTGTTCTGATCATTGTAATTACCAAAATGGGTCCTTTTAATGTTAGAATTGATTGATTAGGCAAAATTCCAACATTTCATTAGGAAGGATAGAATAACATGGGTAGAACTCTGTAATTTAAAGAAGCAACTATAAATAATGCCACATCACTGAGTTCATATGATAAATAAGTGGAATAAAATTACCTATTTCTAAAATAATTATTTTCCTTAAAAAAGTCAATTTTTTTACTTTCATTTTCCAGTGATGGAAGAATGTAGACTAGAACTTTGTTAATAATTTTCATTTTTAGTAATTGAACTGAAAGGTGACAGAATAAAGTAAACATAAGACTGCATAAGGTCATTAGGTTTCAGATGGTAACTCAAATAATCCAGTATCTGGTATATTTTGTGCATTCATAACAAACATATGCTTCTTGAAATAAACTGTTGCACTGCGGTGTCCAATTCTGCACATAGGACACTTAATTTTATCCTTCAGTCTCTCATAATAAAAGCCACCTTGGTGTCACAAATAAGTTCCTAAAACTTATTTGTCTAATAAGAAATATATTAGAGTCATTGCTATGTGTAGAACCAAAGTGTTTGAATACATTAAAGTGGGCTCTAGCTGTTTGAAAGCCTGTGGGTGGTGCTGGGAGGATGACTCGAGAGGTAAGAACACTTGCCCTTGCAGAGGATATGGATGTGATCCTCTCCATGCTACAGACTAAATGTAGCACTGGAAACTCTGATGTCTAGCGTGATAAGGAACAGAATCAGGGGAGAAGTAGTTCCCCTGGCATGTCTAGAAATTCCACCTTGCCCACCTTAAGTGTGAGTGTGTGCACATGTATGAACAATTTTTTTGAGAAAATTTATTCTGAAATTAAATAGGTGAAGACACTTTGTTCAGGACTAAAAATTTGGTGAGTTCAGCTTGCTTCTCCCCTTCCTTGTTTCCCCTTCTTCCTCTATTGATCATCTCTGGCACTTCTTTTCAGTGTATTCACTTCAATAGTTTAGAGTTTCTGCAAGTGGACTGTACACACTATGAACAAAGACGTTCAAGAAGAGACAAAGAATTCTATCTTGTTGGAAAAAAACTGAATTTAATAGAAATAACTATTTTAGTCTTTATTTTGTCTCAGAACATTGGTATTGAGTTTGAGATACAATTTCTTCAAAAGCTGTATGCCTAAAAATGAGAACTCTTATCCTTACAAAAAGATTACATAGATACGAATCAGTAAATGAATTAAAACTGGGACTTAGGAAAATGTCTGCTCATCCTTGTAGTCCTGCTATAAACAAAAGACAAAATTACCTTGGCCCATTGGTACTCTGACACAGTGTAAGACATTTTCTCTGTTTGATCATTATTCATCACTCATTAGATGAGAGAAAATTCTATAGCAATTATAACAATCATAACATATGTTCAAATAAAGGGAGAGGTTGATTATTATACATGGCTTATATTGGTATTTCTAATTTCAATGATAGTATTTATTTCATTTAAAATTAATCTTTTGCTTTGTTCAAAAATTAACAATTTCAGAAAACTATTGAACAAAGAAAATTAAAGATTTTACATATTTTCGTTAAGTTTCTACCACTGTAATTTCTATCTATCTCGTTGTCTAACATAGTTTCCCTCAATGAAAAGTGTTTAATAAATAATGTATACCAAGAAGCACTGTGTTGCACCCACACATTAGGATTTGCATCTTAAGGCTTCCTCAAACCCAGGATATGAAATACTTTCCAGTGCATCTTTGATTAGAGGAGGGCTCCAGCCTCAACACTAGGTTGTTCATGGATAGCTTTGCATTCACACTTTAAAGCACCACTTAGAAGTGCTAGAGACTACTTGGAGGAACTCCCTCACTGTTGACATGTCTTGAAGGGTTTATTCTTTTCTCTGGGCCCTCCTTTCTCTGTTCCTTGGCTTGGGTACATTAGTTTCTCCCCAGAGTAAGATGTTTGCCTCACCACAGCATAAACAACAGAGCCAAGTGAGTGACCATAGACTATAGCTTCTGAGAACTGAGCCTGAAGGCAATCCCCATACAGCAAAGGTTCCCTGACCTCTGATCAGATGAAGCCACACCCAAACACCTGTTTTCACAGACAGATCTTTTAAATGGGGAAGAAAAGTAAAAAGTGGCTGCTTTCTGACTCAGGCAGAAAAACAGCAGCAAATGACCTTGCAGGGGTGATTTTATGAGAAAAAGAAGAGGTCTAAGTTAGATTAGACTAGGATGCAGTAGTATATTATGATCGGGCATGTTAATTAAGGTGCTTTTGATTGCTGCAGTTTAATTTGCTAGTTGGACTTTGGTAGTCAGCCTCAGGAGGAGGAAGTGTATAAATAAGGAAGCAGACCTTGGGAGCTAGCTTCTGAAATATATTCTAATGGTTTTTTTTTATCAAGGCAAAGGAAACTGGGAGAAGGGCATGACCTGCTAGAGCCACATGCTCCAGTGGGCTTGTGTCCCTTCAGAACCAAAACAAAATTTTCTTAATTTGTTTCACATAGCCCTGAGAAGCCACCTATCTCTGTAGGTACCTAACCTAATTAAGTACAAGAAATAAAGGTGTCCTTTGGAGGTTGCCTTCTATGTGCTAAACATTATCCACTCAAAGGTTGATAGTCCAGAGCATTTACAATGGATGAGTTCTTCCAGATTTCTCTGTTGTCTGTCACTACTGGAAGTGTTCCTGATGCCATAAAAATTTAATGGGACTTCCTCAGCTCTCTAATTCCTGCATATTTTCTTTCATTTTTAACCACTCCAAAAGTATTCTCAATAACTAGTGTTGCTATAGTTGTTCAAGATTATGATTTTAAATATCATTCCACAATTAAACATGCTAAACAAAAGTTAGACTGCAGTGGATTAAAAAACACTTTCAAAGTTATAGTACATCATTTCCCTGTGGTTGTTAAATGATGCCACAAAGTTTGAAAGCAACTTGAATGTATCTGTGATAACTTTTTTATGTTGGGTTAATTTTCACAATTTTAGGTATTAAGTGGTTAGTACATTGTGATCCTCTTTTTGCTACAGTCACATCTTTACTCTGTTTTCTATTTTTCCACCTGGTAAGTGAGTATGCTCCAGTTTCTAACTAAAATGTGAAAATACATTTTTAATTTTTCACTATCTTATTATTTTTCCTTTATAAATATGTGTTTGTATGCTTATTTCTCTAGTATGGTCACTGTGAGAAAACTTCATGCAGTATATCAATAAACTGTAAGTTATCCCTCTTTTAAAAACAATGGCTACTGATTCTTAGTTACATGGAAAACTTGGCTAAGGATATGTTCAAGCAATTTGTTCTAGTATTTTGTTTCACTTATTTATATCCAAGTATCTACTGGATGAAAAGTGAAGGAATAAAAAGCAATAAAATTTCACTTATTTTCAAAGCAAATTTCTGTTCCTATTGAAAGAAGGAGTAAAGAAAAGAATTTTAATTTAATATTGGAGAGTTAGGGATTATTTTTAACATTATTACACATACTTGTCACATATATGCTCTCCAGTATATTAAAGGTAGAAAAAATAGAAAATAACTATGATATAATTTAAGTAGTTTTAATTTACACATAGTTCAGTATAAGCCTGAGGAATTTATTTGAATTCCACATTGATTAAGAAGACAATATTAAGATCTGTGTAACTTGAAATTTTCCACTTTTTTTTTTTTTTTTTTTTTTTTTTTTTTTTTGTTTTGCGAGACAGGGTTTCCCTGTGTAGCTTTGCACCTTTCCTGGAACTCACTTGGTAGCCCAGGCTGGCCTCGAACTCACAGAGATGCGCCTGCCTCTGCCTCTCGAGTGCTGGGATTAAAGGCGTGCACCACCACAGCCTGGCCCACATTTTTGCAACATGAGTTTTCTTTAATGTCTTCAATTGTTTCCTTTTAATAAATGTAGGTAGATCCCTATGCTACAAGGTCTGAACAATTTGTTTTCCAATAGTTCACACTTCCTAAGTAAACAGAGCACTATGGTGGCTATTTTAGGAACTGATTGTTTAAAAATGGAAACCACACTTGCAAATTCTAGTAGGGGTTACTCTGAATAGTCTGCAACTACTTTGGTTTATAGTTCTCATCTTCCATTTTACTCTCATTCTTTACTTCAAGGTTCAACATCTTTTAAACATTCATTTCCAAGGGATTTTTGTTTCTCCAGTAGAAAAGAAAATTCTCAAAACAAATACATTCACAACAATGTAGAGCCACCAGCATGCTATGCTAACTAACACTCTACCACTAATCTCTCCCCAGACAGAAATATCAAATAATTCACTAATATTTAGTAGAGAACTTTCCAACTCTTTCCATGCATTATGGTGAAGTTCACATGTAGAGTGCCATGAGGACTAAGCATGAGTGATTCTTCTAATGACAAGCACATGAATCAAAATGGTAATGTTTCTCTGGCTACAATGGTGAACTATAAATCACAACCCTTAACAACCTATAAGCACTTAAGCAATAGGAATTACTTGAATGTATCTACCAGCTAACCAAAAAGGTACCTATTTTAGGTACAGTTCCAGGATAAAAGACATGCTATGAAATTGGTTTTATTGAAAGCAAGCACACCTACTTAGCAAGTAATTCAAAGTGCAATTGTTTTAAAAACTGTGTTAGTCTCTACTTTTGTTTCTTTTAAGAAGACATCTTATTGTGGTTTTGGGCTGGCCTTGAACCCACTATGTAGCCCAAGCTAGTTTCAGTCTCTGGATACTCCTATCTCATACTTTGCAGCCTCAGATTAAAAATGTGTGCCTAACGCCTGGCTGAGTTTTTCTTTGGAAAGCATATACAAAAAACTGAGAAGAGACCAGGACCAGCCAATTCACTGCCACCATGTTGACTCTGCTACAATGTTGAACAACTTCTGGGACCTTAGCACAAAAGCCTGTTTCTTATGCAGTCAGAATCTTAATTAATACTTAGTTTTCAGTTTAAGAATGTTCTTTGAAGAATTATGAGATGTTTCTTTATTAACAGTTATTTCTTTTTAAGCAGATGTCCTATACTTTATTTGGCAATACCATTTAAACCAGAACAATGTCAGATATTTTATATATAGTTTCTCAAATATATATAAAAAACAAGAGGGAATTAGTACTCTAGTTTTAGGGAAAGGGGAACTAAGGGAAAGACTGCCTCTTTCTTTTCCCAAATGACAAACAGATCTTCTCTTAGAAACAGAGCAAAATTTAGGGAAGATGTATCTTGGTTTCTCCATTGCACGCAGAATTCAGTTTGAAGCACAGGTTTTTACTAAAAGTTGTGTAATTTGGAGCAATGTACGCTTTTAAGACTCCCAATCTTACTGCCACCTGCTGATAGCAATGAGTGCTGCTGTGATAATGGAATGAAGTCCTAAGCAGGACACTTGGGTAAGTCAGAAGCTAGCACACAGTCACTGTTGTCAGTGGGAGGAACAATGCTGTATCTCAAAATGATGGGTCCAAATGTTCTTTGGTCAGTACTTTCTTGAGCTATCCTGTGTTCATGATAAGCTAGGTTAGGTTTGCTTTTATGTGAAGTGAAAAGCACCTTCATTAAGGACCAGGCTTAATCTTAACCATATCCTTTTTGCTTTAAAATATTTTTTTTTTGAGCTGAGGATCGAACCCAGGGCCTTGCACTTGCTATGTAAGTGATCTACCACCAAGCTAAATCCCCAACCCATTACTTTAAAATATTAACTCTCTTTAGAAGGCATACTATTATCCTGAATGTTCAAGTACATATTAAAGTCTCTATATGGTTTGTGGTTTGGAGGCCAATATCCTCTGCCCACTTCAATAACAGTGTATGTAAGATGGTTCATTTTTTTTTTCTTGTAACAATATACCTGAAGTCAGGCCACCGTATTAAAAAAAAATAATACATGGATTTTGCGTAAGGCTCTGGAAGTTCTCAGGAAGGTGTGAGCATCAGCTATGCTCTTCAGAGTTTTCCATCAGGAGGATGCACTTACCACACAGGGTAAGACTGCTCCTACAGCATCACCTCATGAAACCTTCCTAAGCTTCTCTGAGGACAGGTTGTTGAAGACTGCCTAGCAGGTTCTACCTCTTGAAAATTCATGTATCCCTAAATTTGTCAGAATAAAGATCAAACCTTAAACCTACAAGCCCTCAGAACAATCATATCAAATCAAAGCCAGTGATACCTAGTTCCCCCATGTCCCCTTCCAGGCCTTCTGATTGTTCTGTTTTTCTCTATTACTTTACATTCTTTCCTCTACCCTTCAAACGTGGAGTTATCAGATACCTGGTCTATCTGCAAATTCAAAGAGTGATATAAACCTGTGTGATGGCTTATTAGAGACTAGTTTATTTATCCTACCTCTTTTGCAAATTTCAAAATTCTATGTTTCTATGTTATAGCAATAATTTTAATATTTCATGCATCTTAAAGTTTCTGAAATGGAACTTTAGATCCATCTCAACCACATCTGTCCAACATGGTCTCCACTTTATAAAATTATATCTTTCTTCTTTGGTGGCTATTTATTTATTGTATAGCGTAGATCCATTTCAACAGCAAATCCTGTTGGATATTTCTTTAAAGCATATCTGAAATCTGACCATTCCATTCCACTTGTACCCAATCCAGGTGACTTCTTACTGAGATTGGCCCTGTGGTCTCCTGGTACCCATATATGTCTCACTGGGCTTCACTGGCATTTTAACTAGTCATTAGACCTCTTTATCAGTTTTGTATCAAATGATGCCAAATAACTGTGCTTTGTTATCAAGCAACTCAGATTGCGTTTTAGACATGTATCTAGGTTTGATTGCTATGCAAATTCTCTGACCTTCTCTCCTACTGCTTTCTTTTCACAAGCTTCCCACAGCCACACCAGCATTCTTCCACCTGCAGCATTCAACGTTGTTGAGCTATACGTATGGTCCTTGCTTCTCTTTCTGCTGAGACATGCTTTCATCCATGTACACATGATTAATTCTGTCTTTTGGCTGTATGTAATTTTAGCAGTAGGTTTTCACACTGATTAAGGCCTTTGTCCTTAGCTAGGTTTAATGTATTTTTTCAGAAAACTTACCATTGTAAGGTATGTTGCAGTAATCTTCTCTTTATCCATGAGTACATTCTAAGAACCTCAGTTAATGCTTGAGAATATAGGGACCATTGGATTCTGTATATATTTCCCCTACACGTATGTTTTATGATAATGTTTCAATTATAATTAGGTGCAGAGGGACTGGAGAGGTAATTCAATGCTATTTTGCTTACTTAGCAATTACAAGGCTCTGAGTTTGATGTCTAACTTCAAAGTAAATCAGAACACAGTAAGAAATTAACAATAATAGCTAATAATGAATTAATATATTAATATGCTTACATTGAAAGTATAGTTGAGTGGTCTACCTTGAACAAGCATTGTGTTCACATTTCTTCTTATCTCCATACTGAAAAGAAGAGTGGTAGTCAACTCTGTCACTCTTTCAAGCATTAAGCAATGCAGCTAAGCAGGCATCCTCAGCCCTAGAAGTACTAGTTTTGTGCAATAATTCTGAAAACCAAGAAGGCTAATAAATGACTAATATGGGGAGAGATATGCAAATATTCTTGGCATGTGGAACAAACATAAATGACGTCTTCAGTAGGACAGACTATCATGAAATTAGACCTTAAATTTTCAATTAATTACTATTTTTTTTTCTTGAATTTTGCACTTAAGGACTCAGGTAATTGCAGGTGATTCATATTGCAGAGAGTGAAATCATAGATAAGAACTACTTATAATGATTTCCTGTCTTTTTTCCTGTTTTAGATTGCAAGCTGAAGGTGAAGAATTGTCTGCTTACTTTCCTCATTGTGTTCTGGTCTGTTTATTTCTCTTTCTTTTTCCTGTAATTATATCGTTTCAGAAATATTTGATGGACCTAGGATTTTAAAAAAAAATTGTTGAAGGACTAAATGTAAGGTTGAAAACACAAATATAATATGACATGACTATACAAAAAACTGACCTGATTAGCTATGTTTCTATAAAAATATGTATTTATGTCAAAAATCTTTTGAAAGAAATGTGCAATTTTGATGCTTCCATAAACCTTATTTTACTAGCAAAAATATGGCTAATTTTATGAACAAAATGTGAAGTTGTATTATAAAGGAAATTTACAGCAAGACCATAATAAACATCCACTTAATAGAGAGAAACTCAAAGCAAATATACTAAAATCTAAAATACACGGTGTTCACTCTCTCCATACCTATTTAATATACTCCTTAACGTCTTAGCTAGAACAATAAGACAACTGATCAAGTGATACAAATTGAAAAAGAGGTCAAAGTAACTTTATTTGCAAACAATATCAAAGTATACATAAGTGACCTGAAGAATTCTACCAAGAAACTTGAAATCCTGATAAACACATTCAGCAAAGTATCTGGATACAAAATTAACAGTAGACCTACTATATACAAATGGCAAACAGTCTAAGAAAGAAATCAAGAAAACAACATCATTCACAAAATCTTCAAATAAATATAAAATATTTTGGAGTACCTGTTACTAAGCAAGTGAGAGACTTGTGTGATTAAAGCTTCAAATCACTGAAGAAAGAAATTAAAGAGGATATCAGAATAGTGAAAGGTTTCCCATACTCATGGATCTATTGAAATAACATATAGTAGCTTTGGTTATCTTACAAGAAGCAATCTAAAGATTCATCATCATCAAAATTCCAACACAATTCTTCAGATCTTGAAATAATTTCCAGCCTCATATGGAAACCCATAAAAACCAGGGTAGCTAAACACTCCAGAATAATGAAAGACTTGCTTGGAGTATCACTATTGCAGATTTAAAGTTGTGCCATAAAGCTATAGTAATAAAAAAGCATGACATTGGTATAAAAAGAATCACACTGATCAATAGAATTGAATTCAAACACAGACACACATTTACACATCTATGGACACCTGATCTTTTTTTTTTTTTTTTTTTTTTTAATGAAGAAGCCAGAAATACACACTGGAAAAAGACACATCTTCAACAAATGATGCTGGTCAAACTGAATGGATATATGTAGAAGAATCCAAATAGGTCTATATTTAATCACTCTGCAAAAAACTCAACTCTAAATGGATTGAAGACTTCAACATAAAAACCAGAAACACTGAACCAGAAAGAAGTTAAAGTAGGGAACAGCCTTGAACACAGGAAAATATTTTCTGAACAGAGTACCATTAGCACCAACACTAAAAACAACAATAAATGGAACCTCATGCAACTGAGAACTTCTGTACAGCAAAACCCACCATCATTCAGACAAATTCACAGCCTACAGACTAGGGAAAGATTTTACCAACTACATATCCAATAAAGAGTTAATATCCAAAATACATAAAGAACTCTAGAAACCAGATATCAGGAAAACATATACAATAAATAACCCAACTAAAATATGGAGTGCAGGTGTAACTGAAAATTATTAATAGAGTAAACTCAAGTGGCATAGAAACACTTGAATGGTCAACATCCTTAGCTATCAAGGAAAGGCAAACCAAAACCACTTTGAAATATTATCTTATACTTGCCAGAATGGTATAAGCTAAGATCAACTGAACAAGTGACAGATCATGCTGGCAAGGATGTGGAGGAAGAGGAAGATTGATACATTGCTGATATGAGTCCAAACTCACAGCTACTGCAGAAATCACAGTGTGGTTCCTTAGGAAGACGGCAACTGATCTGCTTTGAAATCTAGCTATAGCACTCTTGGGCTTATTCCCAGAAGATGCTTTATCCTACCAAAGAGACATTTGTTCAATCTTGTTCATTACTGCTCTCTTAATTGCCAGAAATTGGAAACAGCATAGAAGTCTCCCACCAGAAGAATAGATATAGAAAATATACATTGAATTAATGGAGAATTACTCAGCAGTTAAAAAAAATTGCATCATAACATTTGCAGGCAAATGAAGGAAGTAGAACAAAAGCATCCTGAGTGAGATATCCCAAACCTAGAAAGACAAATATTGTATGCATTCAATTATATGTGAATGTTAGCTTGTAATCAATGATAACAAATCTACAATCCATAAAACCATAGAGGCTAGGTGTAAAGAACTAGAGGGAACAAATAGGTTCCATTAGGAAAGGAAAACAGAATAGATATTTATAGATGAATGGGAATGTCTGGATTGGGAGGATCAAGTGAGGATGGGAAGGAAAGAATGGGTAGTGGGATGAAATGTGGTGTATTTGAGGGGTAGTATGGAAACTTTGTTCAGTAGAAACTTCCTAATATACATACATATATGGAGGCAATCTAAATAAACTCACCAAGTAATGAGGGCAACAGAATCCTAATTGTCCATCTTTTGTCACCCAAGGAAGCATCCAGTACAGGTATTGGGTCACATGCAATTGAGTTATTGGCCAAACGCACTCCACAGGAATCTCTAAACATTCCTGGCCATTGCTAAGACTATGAGTTTCTCCCCACAAATTGTCAGAAAAGTCCCATTGTTGAAGACAGCACCTACACAATTCATTGACAGATATCAATCTGGTACCTACAGGAAGCCTTCACTTTTATGTTCCAGTATCTTTGTTACAGGAAGGTATTCTGCAAACTATCAAAAGAGAAATGTAAACACCAAGCCAGCCACAAACCCTTTATCTACAATAGAATACCACCTACAAGATATACTAGGACAAGAATGGCACAAAGGACGTGGAAATAGACAACCAATAACTGATCTGACTTAAGGTGCACTCCTTGAGATAGAACCCATACCTGATACTGCTTGTGTGACCAAGAACCTGAGACTAGATAGCCCTGGTATCTGAGGCAAAAACAAATAATAGTGATATAAAATATGCACTAATAAAATGACACCAAATGATATTCTGTACCCATAGATCAACGCCTTGTTCAACCATCATCAGAGAAGTTTCCTTGGGCAAAAGATGGGGACAAATATGGATATCCACAACGAGATAAAATAAAGAGAATGAGAGACCTGGGAACACTCAGCCCCAAGTGGGACATCTCTATTCAAATCTCTCTCCTCAGAATTCAGGGAACCCTGTGGAGGAGGAAGCAGAAGAAAGTAAAAGCCAGAGTGGACACAGGACACCAAGAAAAGGAGGTTCTCTGAATCAACTGAACAAAACTCATCTGAACTCACAGAGACTGAAGAAGTATGAACAGGGCCCATAGAGGTCTGCACAAGGTCCTCTGCATACATATTATGGCTTCCAGATCAGTGTTTTTATGGGATTCTTGTGCATACAAGCTTGTGGGTCTCTGATCCTTGTGTCTTTTCTTAGGCTCTTTTCCTTTTCTTGTTCTGTCTTGTTTGACTTTGGTGTGGTAGTTTTTGTTTTAACTTATATTTTTATTTTGTTTTTAAAAATGAATGCATGAATGTAAACTTAGCCAATAGGGTAAAGGTTAACAAAAGAACTGACATTTATATCAGTTGGGAGAAGAAAAAATCAGTTTTCTTCAGTGAAATGACACTAGGTATATCAACAACTCCAGTGCAGATATCATGTTCATGAGTAGTTAACCAACTAATAATGGACTCCACATTGTGTGTGTGTGTGTGTGTGTGTGTGTGTGTGTGTGTGTGTGTGTGTGTGTGTGTGATATGAGTGTGTGCTTTTATTTGACTATAATTTGGTGTGTTCTTCCTTCCTTCCTTCCTTCCTTCCTTCCTTCCTTCCTTCCTTCCTTCCTTCCTTCCTTTTTTCTTTTGTTTTGTTTTGTTTCCTTTCCTTAAAATTTGAAGGACGTTGTATTTTGTTTTCTAGGTTTAGAACATCTGTTGCATTTTAGTTTTTGTATGTGTGAGTATTGGATTTTTGCTTTGCTTTTTGAGAAAGAAAATGAGTTAGAAGAACTTGAGGATGGGCAATAATATGATCAAAACATATTTAAATTTTAAAAAGTAAAAAAAATGTAAAGTTATAACCCCCACTAATATTAACACTTCATTTATAAAAAAGTCAATAGTTAGTGCTTTCAGGTTAATATAATAGCACCTATTACTATGACATAATGTAGGAAAGAACCCATGAGATTTGTAGACTTAACACAGTCTGATTTGGGACAGAGAAAAACCAATATTTTTCTTTAAAGTAGATTGATTATAAATATGATCTCTTTCTAAAGGAAAGGGGATATGATATAGATATAATAAGATAAAAGGGTAGTTTAAGGAACTTACTTCTAAAGAGCAACAACTTGTTTAAAATGTTTTATATTGGTATAGACTTTAGTCTATTGATACAAACTTAAAATTAATTTTGTTATACTGTGTGCATATTTCTACTCATGTTTAAGGTATTATGTTTGTATAGCTCATTTAAATTGTAATGGATAATTAAAAATAGATAAATAATTAATCATCTGTGATAATCATACTCATAGCCATGTTAGTTAAGTCTTCTGGGTATACATAGAGATATTTCAGATAGACAGGTAATCTTCAAATACTTCAAAGACCTACAGAATATGGCATTTAAAATACTTTTAAAATTTAGACTTTCTGGACAGTGAGACATGTCTGCTCCTGGCAGCACCAATTTACTTCAGAGAGGAGGATGGGCATTGAAGACACTTCACATGGAGTTTATCGTCACCTTGGCAAAAATAGCCATTTGGGCAAGAAACTGTTCTTGCCTGGACTGCTTGATCACCTGGACATGCAGGACCCATAGAAAGGTGACCACTGAACTTTGCTTTCAAAATGGTCCTTCAGGTTCCTGCTTCACAGAGGAAACTGCCAGACATTCTACAGGACACTGAGAGAAGTGACCAAGAGACTCTAGCCCTGTGGGCTGAAGACAAATGCCCCAACTTTACAAAGAAACATTAGGTGACTGTCCAGGCTGCCAGCTGTCTCTGTCTACTCTTGCAAGACTCCTGAAAAATGCTTACATCCTTCTCCCGGTTCTCAGGTAATATTATATCCTTCTGAGGACTTCGATGTAGTTGAAGACTAGATAGTTATAATTTCCTCAATTATGATAAAAGATAAGTTAGATATAAAACCTTAGACTCACAAATGTAATATAGATAGGATATCTTCTTTAATATTGTAACTGTAATTCTTGCTTGATAATTGTTTTGTTATATGTAATTGTACTATGTAAAAGTTAAAACCTTCCTTAAAAAAAAAAAAAAGAAAAGGGGAAGTGCTGTGGATATCGCTCTGTGTAAATAAAGTTCTGATTGTCCAGTGGCCAGGCAGGAGGTATAGGCGGGACAAGAGAGAAGAGAATTCTGGGAAGTAGAAGGCTGGGGGAGAGACACTGCCAGCTGCCGCCATGAGTAGCAATGTGTAAAGACACTGGTAAGCCACAAGCCATATGGCAAAGTATAGACTAATAGAAATGGGTTAATTTAAGATAGAAGAAGTAGATAACAAGAAGCCTGCCACAGCCATACAGTTTCTAAACAATGTAAGTTTCTGTGTGCTTTCTTGGTTGAGTCTGAGCGACTGTGAGACTGGCAGGTAAGAGAGATTTGTCCTGACTGGGCCAGGCAGGAAAACTCTAACTACAACACAGTTTAGAATGGTGATATTATGTGTTCCTGAGTGGAGAAGGAAGAATTTCTTGAAACTCATCAGTCTCATTAAGCAAGTATTAGACAGATTTGCTTGTTAGCAATGTGTGCTATATTAGAGCGTAAAATATTTATAGTAACATTTGGCTACAGTATTATGTCACTATATTATATTCAAAGCTATCACTTTGCATATACTTGATCTTCTGTAATCCCTTTTTATGTGTATACCTCAAATAATTACTTCTAAAATATGGCATTAATTCTAATATTAAGATGCATATAAGTACAACTGGGCTGAATATTATATACTTTCAAAATCCAGGCAATATTTGGAGAAGTATAAGAAACAAATCACATTATTCTAAGTAAATGTATGCAATAAATATGAGGTTCGGGTTTAAAATGCCTTCTTATACTAATATAGCATCTTCCCCTACTGCACAAAAATTAGTGTATTCCAAAATATTCATTGAAGCATATTTTATTTTATACTCTTCTCCACGGATCCAGTCTTTGGTGAAGGGGAACTTCTCAGTCTCCCCCTTCTTACTCTACTATTATTGATGGTAAAATAGTGATTTTCTTTGAAAAAGCTCCCTAGTCAATGTGAGCTAATCTTTACATTGTCTTATAATACAATTTGTCCTTTTCAAATAAGTTCAGTTAATGCATCAGGTTTTTTTGTTTGTTTGTTTGTTTTTGTTTTTGTTTTTGCCTCCATTTGTATTCTGTTACAAGAGCTTCCAGGAATGCTGCAGTTAGCATTTATTGTTTCGTCCATTTCTAAGTAATTCCTCACCTAATTCCAAGGGGGAGAGAGAGCCAAAATAGTAAAATATCCAAACTGTCAAGGTAGGAACAAAGTATATCCATGGGGATTTCGGACTTGGTCTTTCTGCGAAATCATCAAAATATTCAGTTAGGGTTAATTATGATAATATACCACAAATAATTATAGAATCAGAGGGTAAGGATATTATTCTTCAGTCTGAAAAACAAATGAGCTATTATCTATCACAAAATCTAATTATAAGTCTGACAAAAATTGAAATAGACGGCCAGCTGACAGTCCTTCACAAACTTAAACTTCTCTGTACATCTCATGATGTCTAATTTTAGTCTACTCTCTGCCCTTATCTCTGAAACATTAACAAGGACGGCAGTAGCATGCTAACATGTTAAATTACAGGTCTGCAACCAAATGCATTTTCTAAGCCCACTTAATGACTGCTTTTAATAATTCATAGAAAAGGTATAATAAAAGATAGTGAAAGTACTGGTTCATCTCTGCTCTGCCACCTATTAGCGCCAGTTCCCTCTTCTACAGACTATATTTTTTTAGTCTAAAAATTAGGAAAGTTCACTCTTTCCTCATTTCTTCATAATAACACATTGCATACCCTGTCGGGCTAATACCACCATTCAATTTATCTTGAAAGAATTAATATCTCCTGTATTAGAGATATCTCCTATTAAGCTCTGGTTTTGTGTTTTGAAAGGAGTTCTGGAATATATATTGTTTAAGCTAAAAATACGATGAAAATCAAGTCAGAAATTAAATTAAAAGCTCACTTGTTGCTGGAGATGTCCATGTGACTGCAGGACGCTCAGTGTGAATGCAAACTAATCCTCCCTCCTGGTTTAATGGCATAGGAGAACTTTTCAGACATTTCCCCAGTGGTCCCATTGTATGTTAAAATGCTGAGTGATTGCATGAAGAAAGTAAAATACTACAGAATGCATCCATTTGCAAAGTAAGTGGAAAGAATACCATAGTTAGACCAATTACTTTCGATATATAAACTAATAAATTAAAAGGCAAAAAATATTAAAGTAGTTTCATGTAAAAGATTTTAGAAAATACAGTCTTACAGGTTTATTCCTCATTGGGTAATGAAGTTATGGTTACAAATGTAAAGGCTCCTCTCTGCATGTATGTGAGATGTGTGTGTGTGTGTGTGTGTGTGTGTGTGTGTGTGTGTGTGTTTGCACATGTGTATACATGTGCAAAACCTTGGTATCACAAAATAATTTTATCACTCTTGCTTCTCTCAAATCTGTAATACACACACACACACACACACACACACACACACACACACACACACATATATATATATATATATTCATTCTCATTTATTTTTTGTTTTGTTTTTTGAAACAGGGTTTCTCCATGTAGTTTTGGTGCCTTTCCTGGATCTCGCTCTGTAGACCAGGCTGGCCTTGAACTCACAGAAATGAGCCTGGCTCTGCCTCCTGAGTGCTGGGATTAAAGGCGTGAACCACCACTGCTTGGCTCAAATCTGTAATTTCCAATATTATATTACTAGGTGATTTCTAAATTCAGTTAAGTTGAAAATGAACACTAACAGTGAAATCTTCAATTGGAACTTGGTTCTCCAGCTCCCTTTTTTCTCTCAGTTCACTTTCTTTCTCTCATGAGAGGAAACTCTTTGATTTACAACATGTATCACACCATGATAAAAAGTCTTGATATAGTCCCCAAAGCAACAAAGCCAACTTACATCACACAGTCTGAAACTTCTGAGACCATTTACCTAAGCAAGTCTTCTGGGGCATTTTATCACACTGATAGAAACCTCACTAAGACACAACTGAATACATATTAGGGAAGAAAATGATCTTAAGTGTTATTTGAGCTACATGTTGAGTAAAAATGAATATTCTAGTGAACACATATTTTTCAGATCTTGATAATTTTTTTTCTGCATCTAAGTTAAAATTCTATTTTAAAATTTAAAATCCTATGGTGGATGATCCTTCATTCACATAAATACAGATAGTAGCAAACAAACTTGGCAACTTGGAGAGAGAGAGGGAGACACAGACAGAAACATAGAGATAGAGACAAATAGAGACAGAGAGAGAGATAGAGAATATGAACTTGGGAGGGAAATGTACATGGTGGAGAGATATTGGAAGATTTAGGAAGGAGTTAACATGGGTTAGGTTTGATTGAAATGCTTAGTAAGCTGTCAAACAACAATGATATCAATTTTAAAAACAAGGAAATTACTCAGGGCTGACCATACTTATGTATTTAGGAATTTCTTTACAACAAGTAAAGAAAAAGAAGCCATGAATTTGAGAGAGACCAGGGAGTAGGATTTAGAGGAAGGTAAATGGAGGGACAACTATGATGTATTTATATTGTAATTTTTAAAACTAAAAAACTTATTATAAATACAAAAAGAAAAAAATTACTAAGAAAAATAAAAATGGGAAAATAGAAACTAGTTCATGATGGCCAAGATATTAGAACACACAAAAATGTTAAATCAATCATTTAAGATATTTAAGAAGTAGAGAATATTTATTTAAGTAGCAAGCACAAATTCCTAAAGCAAAACGAAAGTATATAATTCAGAATCAAAACTAAAGTTAAGTGAAATAATGAAATAACCAGATGAACAAAGGCACAGATAAAGTATATGACACAGTGTGCTTGCACAGAAATTAATAGCTAATCTGAAAAATAGAAAAAAAATAGAAGTAAATTCACAGAGCTATGGTGCCACTCTGTATTGACTAACCATTCAAACACCCGAGTCTATGGGGGCCATATCTATTCATTCTAATACAGGCCCTTCTCTTTGGGTTCTATTTGGATGGGAAGTAAGCTTGTTTTATACTGTCATCTTTTACAGGAAAGATCCTTAAAAATTCTTTGTTTGGCATCAGTATTTTATTTTTATGTTTTACTTTCCATTGTTAATCTATGTTGTCAAGATATGAATTTATGGATGGTGGGGTCCACTGAAATTATTCTCAAGCTCATATTTTATGTCCTATTTGAGAAACATTGATGGTGGTATTTCATCAGCTATTCATTGAGCTACTTTCACTCCCATCTCCTTGTGGAAGAGAGCTATGGTACCCTTTGAAGCATTATTAACTACCCCAGCATATGTACAAATAGTATTCTCTTTGTCTCTGTCTCTCTCTCACTCTCTCCAAGTTGCCAATTTGAATAGACATGGCCCCCATAGACTACAGTATTTGGATGGTTGGTCATTAGGAAGTGGCACTGTTAGGAGGTGTGGCCTTGTTGGAGTGGGTGTGGCTTTGTTGGAGGAAGTGTGGGTGCAGGCTTTGAAAACTCATATGCACAAACTAGGCTCAGTGTGTCACACAGTCTGATTCTCCTGCCTGTGGATCAAGATGTAGAATTCTCAGCTCCTTCTCCAGCACCATGTCTGCTTGTAGGCTGGATGATTTCCATCATGGACTAACCCTCTGAACTGTAAGCCAGCCCTAATCAAATCTTTTCCTTTATAAGACTTGCCATGGTCATGGTGTCTCTTCACAGCAGTCAAAACCTTAACTGAGCCATAATGCATCCTCAAACTTATCTAAATAAATAAAAAAAACACAAAGCAAACATTTGATATCCTCAAAAACATTCCTCAGTGGGAGAGAAACTTCAGCAAATTCAAATAAAAGACAACTGGGAAGCATTTATACTAAGCCAATCCATACAATGAGACAGCCAAGGCATTCTTTGGTATACCAGATGAAAATGTACTGGAGCTTTTGAATATATATAGAATTATAAAGAGACATTGAAATGGAGCATATGTGAATAAATATATAAGACTGTTCTTATTTCCCATTACATATTTACTTATATACAAATAACCATTTAAAACACACAACATTGAAGGGTTGTCTTAAACATTCTTGTGAACATGTAAGTAGAATAAAGAAAATAAAAGGGTGAATACATAGCACTATTTATAGGCTTCTTGCATTTATGAATTTATGAAAATGAATGGAAGTTATTAAGATAAATTGTTAAAAGGAAGTATTCATTTGAAAGGAAGAAAATGTTGTTGTGAATTTGAAATGGAACCAAATTTAAATATAATAAGGCAGTTATCAGAAGCAACTATTTGCCCTAAAACAATTATTGAAAAACAAATCTTAGGACCAATTAAAAAGTCAATATAAAATAAAGTGTAATATTAAAAATATTTACTAAATTCAAATAAGCTACAAAGAAATCATTTGAATGGATAATTTATAAAAAAGAAGCAGCTGAAGATAAAGTTATATTAATGATTATATTGACTGAAATATAAATTAGTCACAATACATGAAAGGCTATTTTAAGTACGTAACTTTGCCCTGTATCATTAAGTATTTATTAATTTTTATGTGTTTTGTATACTTGTGTGTGCTTTCATGCATGTATATGCACCATATGTGTGCCAGTATCATTGAGAACAGGAGGAGGTGTCATAGCCCTTGGACCTAGAGTTATAAGCCGGTGTGAGCCTCTTGATTTTGTTGCTAGGAATTGAACCCAAGTCCTATAAATGAGCTTCAAGAGTTCTCAACTTCTTAGCCATCTCTCCAGCACTGAAATAAATGCTTTTGAAGATACAAATAGATTGAAAATTAATAATGCAGTAAAATATACTATAAAATACATTCAAGTAACTTGATAAATCTAAGTATTAACCTAAATAGACTCAGAGGACTATTTGATAATAGTAAAAAGTCAGTCAGAAATATACAAAAATAAATGTTCAATGAAATCAGCATTGATTTATATTCTAAAAGAAAAATTATTAATAAAAACATTGCTTTGTCCTCTGCAATTGCTGTTAATAAATGAATACCATCCAACTGAATTAATATACATACACACAACAAAGCATTTATACACATAAAATAAAAATAAATCTAAATATTCATAGCTACAATGTCACTTGCTGGAAAGAATAAATGGTCTTCACATTCACATAGTCATATTGATACAGATTTGGTCATCTGCCTATCAAGGTTAATTAAACAGGCAAAGAAGTACCTGATCTTTACTATTTTTTAAAATAAAATGGAGAATCTGAATATGATATGGGAAATAATTAAATTAAAATTTTCTGTGCTTTGAACTATTAAGAAATCTACTTAATAACTCAAAATCAAGATATAGGCTAGAAGAAAATATTAAAACACCCATACCATATTCCCTAGGTCTATGTCAGATAAATCCAGCTAACACAGAACATTGTAGTCTTAAGCTCAGGACTTAGGAGAATCTGCTGCTCTTATGGAAGAAATGAATTTGTTTCCCAGCATCCCATCAGGCAGTTCACAACAACCTGTATATCCAGCTCCAAAAGACATAATGCCTCTGACCTGCAAAGGCAGCTGAATCTTGTACTCACAAACATATATGCACATATTTTATATGTAAATTGTTACACATGATCATTAGTGCATATACACACAGAATTAAATCACCATGAGATTCTGTACAGAACTAGAATTCATATATATATATATATATATATATATATATATATATATATATATATATATATATATGCCTGATTATTCCAAATGTCATTGAGGATACAGAGTATTGGGGATGTGACATCCTTGCAGTCCCTGTGCCCCTTATTTCCAAAGGGATAAATACAGCACAAAGTATTAAACAAAGACACCCACAAACTGTTCATAATATTCCTCCTGAACAGGAAAATCCTTATAGACAAGTTATCAAAGTGTGGTATGATCTGAGAAACAGAACCATGTTGTGTCAGATAAAAAAATGGGCTGTGGAGTTTGTTCTGTAACTAAAAGCACTTCTTACTCTTCCAAAGGTCCTGAGTTCAGTTCCTAGTACACACACAGTTTCAGATAACTGGATGTAACTATAATTCCTGGTTTCTGATGCACTCTTTTGCCCTCCAAGATCACCAGGTATGTGTAAGACATATACATGAGAATGAAACACTCAACAAAAAATAAAATAAATAAATAATTTATAAATATAACAATTAATAAACACAACAGAAAAGATGGGCTCTACTTGCTGAGAGGGGACATAAATACAGAAGCAGGAAGGAAGGCAAAATAACACTAAGGGATAGTCATAGGATTCATACTATCACTGTAGCACAAATCTTAAAAGGTCCTACTAATAAAATAAATCCAAAGGAGTCAGGTATTAAGTTGAATTCTGAAAGATCAGAGAAACAGAAGAAGCCACAGCCAACTTCACTTCACCAATTCATCAGATGATCTTGTTTCCTCAAACTGAAAGCTTCTGAGTCCCCCTCACCCAAATGGATCTCAGCTGAATTGCTGCTCAAAAGCCTAAAAGATTAACCAGGCTCTAGTTCTTGGTCTTCACGCCTTATATACCTTTTTGCTTCCTTTCATCATTTTCTAGGATTAAGGGCATATGTCAGAATGCTTGGCTGTTTCCGGTGTATCTTTGAACTCACAGATAGCCTGATGGATCTCTGCCTCTGAAATGCTAAGGCGTGTGTGCCAACATTTTCTAGCCTCTATGCCTGTCTAGTGGCTGTTCTGTTCTCTAGCCCCAGATAAGTTTATTAGGTGCAAAATATATTGGGGGACACAATATCACCACATATCACTATACCTTAAAAAACCTATAATACAGGACTGGAGAAATGGCTAAGTGGTTGAGAACACTGATTATCCCTCCAGGCTGCCCTTCTTGAAAACCCAGGTTTAATTCCCAGCACCAACATGGCAGCTCACAAATGTCTGTAACTCTAGTTCTAGGGCAATATCATATCAATGCCCATAAAATTAAACAATGAAAAATAACAACTATAGTATACACACACACACACACACACACACACACACACACACACACACTAAACTAAATGTCTTCATCAATACTGACAATATTTCCTCTAAGAGCCAAAGACAATCTACTAAAAACATCTACACCAGGCATGAGAAGCTCCCTTTTGAGTTGTTGGTCTTATTAAAGGCATACTGGACAGAGAAAAGTTGTCAGAGCTAAGTTTATACCATGTGTTGAACAGGCATGAGAAATAAATAACAAAAAGCCATGCAAAATGAACAGGGTTGCAGGATGATGAATTATAGATATTAGTCAGAGTTTATCGAACTGTGGATGAAAATTATATCACAATGAAGCTCATAAGCAACATATATTTAACTCACATGTAAGAGTAATTTATTAGAACAGTGGTGGAAACATGAAATCCTGTTTCCTAAATGATAATTACAGTTTCAAGTCCTACTCTACCTCTTTTTAATATAGGCTAATGCATGGAGTTTAATAGAAAGAAAAGAGCTCAAATCTCCTGACAGAATGGGTGTCAACATTTCAAAGAGCCACAGCCGCCTTTTCATTTCTTTCTTTCTTTTTTTTTTTTTTTTTACTTTTTTTTCTCCTTTTTTATTTACTATATTTGTGTTTTACTTTTACAGATCAGCCATGGGTTCACCTGTCCTCCCCTCTCCAGTCCCCGCCCCCACCTTCCCCCCAGCCCCTTCCCTCCATTCCCACCTCCATTCCCACCTCTTCCAGGGCCAAGACTCCCCTGGGGATTCATTTAAACCTGGTGGATTCAGTACAGGCAGGTCCAGTCCCCTCCTTCCAGGCTGAGCAAAGTGTCCCTGTGTAAGCCCGAGGTTCCAAACAGCCAGCTCATGCACTAAGGACAGGTCCGGGTCCCACTGCCTGGGTGCCTCCCAAACAGTTCAAGCTATTCAATTGTCTCACTTTTCCAGAGGGCCTGCTCCAGCTGGGGGCTCCACAGCCTTTGGTTCATAATTCATGTGCTTCTATTTGTTTGGCTATTTGTCCCTGTGGTTTTCCAATCTTGTTCTCAACAATTCATGCTCTTACAGTCCCTCCTCTTTCTTGACAATTGGACTCCTGGAGCTCTACCTGGGGCCTGGCTGAGGATCTCTGCATCCACTTCCTTCATTTATTAGATGAGAGTTCCAGCACGACAGTTAGGGTGTTTGGCCATCTAATCACCACACTAGGTCAGATCAGGCTTTCTCTCGACCATTGCCAGTAGTATACAGTGGATGTATCATTGTGGATTTCTGGGGACCTCTCTAGCACTTTGCTTCTTCCTGTTCTCATATGGTCTTCATTTATCATGGTCTGTTATTCCTTGTTCTCCCTTTCTGTTCTTGATTCAGCTGGGATCTCCTGCTCCCCTAAGATCTTTCCCTCGAACCTTGCCCTTCATTACTCCCACTGTCGTCCAGGTTGTTCATGTAGATCTCATCCATTTCTCTGTCATCGGGTGATCCCTGTGTCTTTTCTGGGGTCCCGTTTTCTAGGTAGCCTACCTGGAGTTGTGTAGGAGTCTAGTCATCTTTGTTTTACATCTAGTATCCTACTAAGAGTGAGTATATACCATGTTTGTCTTTCTGAGTCTGGGTTACCTCACTTAGGATGATTTTTTCTAGATCCATCCATTTGCCTGCAAACCTCATGATGTCATTGTTTTTCTCTGCTGAGTAGTGCTCCATTGTGTGTATGTACCATATTTTCTGTATCAAAGACCTCAGCATAAATCCAGCTACTCTGAACCTGATAGAACTGAAAGTAGGAAGTACTCTTGAATGCATAGGCATAGGAGATCACTTCCTAAATACAACACCAGTAGCACAGACTCTGAGAGAAACAATCAATCAATGGGACCTGTTGAAACTGAGAAGCTTTTGTAGAGCAAAGGACATCGTCAACAAGACAAAGTGACAGCGTACAGAATGGGAAAGTGTCTTCACCAACCCCACATCTGACAGAGGGCTGATATCCAGAATATATAAAGAACTCAAGAAATTAGACATCAAAATGCCCAACAGTCCAATTAAAGAATGAGCTGTAGAACTAAACAGAGAATTCTCAGCAAAGGAAGTTCAAATGGCTGAAAGACATTTAAGGAATTGCTCAACACCCCTAATTATCCGGGAAATGCAAATCAAAACGTCTCTGAGATACCACCTTACACCTGTCAGAATGGCTAAGATCAAAAATACAGAAGAGAGCTTATGCTGGAGAGGATGTGGAGCAAGGGGAACTCTCCTCCACTGCTGCTGGGAATGCAAGCTTGTACAGCCACTTTGGAAATCAATATGGTGCTTCCTTAGAAAACTTGGAATCCACCTCCCCCAAGACCCAGCTATAGCACTCTTGGGTATATCCACAAGGAATGCTCAATTATACCACAAGGGCATTTGCTCAGCTATGTTCATATCAGCATTGTTTGTAATAGCCAGAACCTGGAAACAACCTAGATGCCCTTCAACTGAAGAATGGATAAAGAAAATATGGTACATATACACAATGGATCCTTTTAATTTCTTAAAACCACATTTTGGGACTGAGCGGAAGTACAGGCTATCACATGTCTCCACCTTGGTTCTTCTAATATTTTCAAATAATAAGTGTTTGTTTGGGGAATTCTCCTAAGCATTATATCATGCTTGTTCCCTGCTGTCACCACACCAAAATGGACACAGTGTTCAGTGTCCTCCTAGTCGAACTGGATGGTACATGAGGCAAATTTTCCCTCCTTGAGATGTTTAGAATCAAAGCATGTCTAACCTAACACTTGGCCCCTTTGCCTCCGCTGAAGTTCACTTGAGATTATCATTTATTTTCAATTCATCTGGAAACATTCATGATATATTTTCCTTTTATCCATCTACAACTATGGACTCTGATGAAAATGTTCTTACTAATTAAATGTATTATATGGTTATTCCACTTTGTAAGGTTATTTTAACATTTTATGATTTGTTCTATAAGTTTCACATTATAATTAATAAGTCAGCCATCATTTATTTCCCAGGAAAACACACTCATCAGGGAAGTACTTAATTAGGGTTAAACTATCCCATTAAGTGTCAAAGACTCTCATTTTCAATCTGATGTTATGTGTATCATAAATAAGACATTAAACATCTTCTGTTAACACTGTTCAATGTGAATAGAAGAAGTATAAATTTCTTGATTTTAACATGAAAATATGAACTGCTTTAAAAATTACAGACATCAGTGGCATGAAAGACTGTTTCTCTTTAATAATTTATAAGTTGTAGAATTGCAAGAAAAATTAAAAACATATGCAAATAGCTCATTGCAGACACAGCCTTTGGAGGGAGAACAAAATGAGTAACTCTAATACAGCTATTAAACAAGTGCTCCTTTCCTTGAGCAAAAATTTGGACTCATATTGAGAAGTCAGATAATATAGAATAACTGGAATATATGGAAAAATAAAAATTGTATTATGAGATTTCATTAAGCAACTAAACAAATATTTATTTTAATATACATCTTTTAGTACTTTGATGAATAGCCACAGAAACCAACAACTTTTTCAAGAAGCTAATTTAACATAATTTAGAAGGATTTTATATATATATATAAAATGAATGACCATCTATGGACAAGCCCACAACTTCTGTGAGAGTTACAGATGTCTGGAGCAACTGCTCTTGAAAGATATTGAAATCAGGCTAGGTGAAGCAGTGTTTTTAGTCTGGACCTTTCCATAAACAGAACCTGTGTTGTTGAAGTGTTGGGAGACTGCCAGATGACAGCCATTAGAGAACAGTGCATTTTCACATTTTAGGTGTTCCTAAAATACATGTCCTATAAGCAGCTGAATTCTGTGGGCAAATACACATGGTAAGGAGAATGAAGAATATAGAAGTCTCTTAAGGCTGAGCAGGAGGGTTTTCATTTTACAAAGAATATATATGATGCAATAGTGATTGGCATAATTACTAGTAACTGATACTGTAGAATGAGGCACAGCATTTTGGAATGTGAGGAAATCTAAATAGAGGATAAAAATGAGAACTAGAAGTGGGCAAGATGACCCATGATATAAGGGCTTTGCAGCCAAGCTTGATGATCTCAATTCCATTACCATGACTCACATGCTGGAAGGAGAGAACTGACTCCTGTAAATTGTTCTGAAACCTCCATAAATAATACATGGACACACACACACACACACACACACACACACACACACACACACACAGAGTCTAAATAAATAAGAATGTAATAGAAAAGAAAAACCAGAAATTAATACTATTATTAATATGCTCTTGAAGTATCATTAATGGTATTAACAAATCCATCTGGTTATGATTGATACCAGTACTCATTTCAAAAAATATATTGTTATTCCTCATTTTACTGTTCATATTAATGCACTCAGTTATTTGGATCTATACATTTCATAACTAAGGTTTTATTTTTACACATTAATATACATTCAAAAATTAATTCCAGAGCCATGTATGATAGAACACCCCCTGTAAATCCAGCATTTTTGAGATTTAGAAAGAAGGATTTTGAAGTGAAGTTACATAGCTTGAGCTATATATGTAAAGCTTGTCTTAAAGATTACAAAAAAAAACAAAGGAAAGGTGGATTCCAAGACATTATGCATGCTTCGTGGTTTATGATCGAGTAATCTTCTGATAAATATATTGCAATCAGGGAATTCTGAAAATAGACTTAAAGAAAACAGTGTAGCTTAGCAAGGTAGAATGCCAGGAGTGTTGGCTGCTTGTTTTGCTCTGCAGTGTGTGGGCTGGAGCTGTGTTCTCACTGCCAGCGATCTCCAACATCCTGAGAGACTATCATTCCGCACATTGCTAGCCCAGAGGAAGATAAAGATCCAAAGTATGATTTCTAGTGAACAGTATCAACTCCAAAATATCTTACTGTAGAAAAAGCCTCCGTGGAACCATCAGTAACTAGGGAACCGCCTATATTTTCTTAAAGACTCCAGAGCAACATCACCAAGATAAATGAAACCGAGCCACACACCTTTTCCAGTAGAGAAACAATTTAAGTAAACATGAGGGACGTCAAAAGTCAAGAGAATCAGGTTACCTAAAAGATCTGATAGAGTCTTTTAGAGGAAAACAGCAAAATGCTGAGTGCTGTGAGTTTTGAGAATAAGGGGACAGGGGAATTACCTCATCTTCTTGTCCCATTCATATTCCTAATAGGGACAAGTTTACTGTTTAGGTGGAAGCGCTACATATGTTCATACATACCCCAAAAGGTTGGGATGTTGGTGATCTCCAGCTTTGGGTCCCCATTTCCCCACCTCCACAGTTCTTCCTCCTTACATTCCAGACCCTGCCCCCTCTAAAAGGCTGCTAAGAAGTAGACCCTCCCCTCAGAAAGCCCTGCAAGGGTCATCTCCCACCCTGGAGGATGCTCAAGACTAGGCCTACAGACTACTGGAGACCTGGCCGCCATATTTGTCATGTGATTCCTCCTCTGCATTCCCAAGGGTCGCCCTGAAGTTGCTTTGCTCTGTTTATTAAACCCGGATTTACCAATCAGTTTGATTGGGTTACTACATCAGCAGCGGCAGTGGTGGATACCCAATAACTGGGGATTCGAAACTTATCATTTACTCCTGTATCATATGCCACTGTCCCAGGTTTTAGACAATAGGAAGACATATTCCTCCTCTTCCTTAAACCTGGTAACCTCAATAAACGATAATCGTGTGGGTTGAGAAGCATTTTCATTATTGTAATTCTGATACCACCATTTATTTCCAAACTTTAGTTAACATCATTAAAGTATTTTGCAACGTTTTGGAAATGAAATCAGAAAATAGTTTAGGGAAAATTTCCTTGGTAATTTTTCTTAAGCACTGAGAAACAAAGAGCTGAAATTCACCACATAATGAGACACAAAGGCAGCTTAGATACAAAGAGAAAATACTGGAAATGTTTCTATGCTTTTAATGAAGTCTGCAGTAGAGGTCAAGCAAAGCTAAGCAAAACAAAACCAGGAAACAATTATAGAAAGCAGCACTTACCCATATTTTGCAAAATTTGCCCAAAATTTCATCATGGATCGACTCAAAATTTCCTCAGCTCTAGTATAATTAGCTCTTCTTTCCAGAGGTAAGCCAAAGACAAGCTCAATTTCATAGCCATGCATAACTCCCATCCATTCAGGCCAGGGAACTTTGGAAGATCGGTGTTCGAGATAGTAGAAAAAGGCATTACTTTCAAGGTCTGAAAATGTCTTGGCAAACTCCAACGCGGGGCATACGATGTTGTAATCTCCAATTACATCATCCAAGGCGTCACGGTAGACTTCCGGTGTCTGGTCACCTAACCAGTCCACATAGTAGAAAAGGATTGCTTCTTTTCCCAAGCTGCTCACTCCTGGAAAATACATATTTAAACCTTCCTGAAACTCCTTCCGAGTGATGAGACTATCATTGTCTTTGCTGAAACCAGGAGCACCATACACTAGAAAAGACGCCCCTTCATCTTTGTTAACGCCCACTAAGATCTGCGTTTTTTTCACTTGTCTGAGTTGAAGTAGTGTGTCGGGCATGTCAGTGAGAAAATCACCATCCACCGTTGGACCGAAATTTATCGATAAGAGGGAATCAGAGGGGAGAACAAACCTTTGGTTCAGAAGAATTTCTTCGGGATCTTTATTCTGAAGGCATTTAATCATCTCTGTCTCATTCTCCTTTGAGCAGCCAGTAAATTTAGCTAAGGCCAAAGTTCGGTTTCTGGCTTCCTCTGGAGACTTTACTACCCAGGGGGCGTTAGAAGATCCACTTTGCAGAATGGCTCTGGTAAACAGAGGGTAGCTTTGGGGACAAAGCAAGTGTAAGCTCACAGAGGCTGATCCTGCACTTTCCCCAAAAAGCGTTACACTTTTAGGATTCCCTCCAAAGGCAGCTATGTTTTTTTGGACCCACTGAAGTGCCAACTGTTGATCAAATAAGCCCATGTTCCCTGGAGCCTCAGAATTTCCAGGTAAAGCTAGAAATCCTAGGGCGCCTAGCCTGTAGTTCATTGAAACTACAATAACTCTTTCAACCCGAGCTAGAAACTTCCCATCATAAACAGGTAGAGAGGATGTCCCAGTTTGAAAGCCACCACCATAAATCCATACTATGACAGTGGCATTTTTCGGTTTAGGTGTTGGAACCCAAACGTTCAGATACAAGCAGTCTTCGCTGAGGTTCGTGTTCGGATTCCACATTTCCGACCCCTGGAAACCTGGGAAGGTTTGATCTATAATCTGATAACAAGAATTAGCATATCTGGTGGCATTCTGGATGCCAGACCACTTGTTTAAGGGTTGTGGCTTTTTGAATCTTAGCCTTCCAAGAGGAGGCTGTGCATAGGGGATTCCAAGAAAAGCAGTCACTGTGCCATCGAGAACCGGCAGGCTCAGCCCTCGCATTCTTCCTGTCTTGGTTGAGACTATGAAGTCTTCTTCAGCGTATGACTTCCCAAAAAGCATGCCAAGCAGTAGAAAGGACAGGAGGAAGTGGGTCTGTGTGATGGTGGTGCACTGGGTCTGCATGTTGATTCCTAAAAGAAAAGTAAGCAAAAGGTTTTAACAGCCTTGTAGATGCCGTGCTATTGTCCAATGATGATAATTCACTAAAATACCCGAGTTCCTATTTATCCTAAACGTATAAGACCTAAGGAATATGTTACCAACCCAAGGATATATATAAGTACTAAGAAGAAAATGGATTTCTCTCCACTTAAAAAAGAAAAACATATTAAGGAAGATATATATGATCTTGCCTGGGAAATACCATTGTTAAAAATCTGTAAGTTTCAGCACTGTAAAAAGGTAGTTTGTCCCAGGTACATATGTTAGCATTCACTACACATAGCCACACCAAATATGGAATAGCTAGGGGTGGACATGTCAGGAGTAAAATTTCTACATGAGAAGACAAGAAAATACAAGAGTTTTTGGTATAGTATGTCTGGATAATAGCTCTCAAAACTCTGAAGTAGTTAAGAGCATAGAAGATCATCTACTGTCTTCCTTTGTTCCATGGTTCTTTTCATAGTTCCCCCTTTTAAAAAGAATATGGTTCATCTATACAATCTCAGTTTATTCTTAAAAGGGAATCGAGACAGTTTATTTGTAGAATGGTAAGTAAAATTTTAAGTAATTGCAATTTAACCATAAATATTAACACTAAGAAGCCAGCTTTCTCTCTGGCTATTAAAATACAGGTTGTTGAAATGTGCCACCTGTATGTTTCAGGGACTTTCTCTGAAATTTATTTAATGAAGATCAGGCTATGCTGCTTGAATCACAATCTCTTTGGTGGGAGAACCAGTTGATATTTATGTGGGAAATGATATTGGCTTAGAAGGAATTTTTACAAGACTAACAACAATTAATTTGTAAACTGCTTAAAGCACATGTAAATAGTGAAGTATGTTTGCTAGCAGAGTCATGGATACTCATGATTTTTAAGTGTAGATTTTCATTGAAATCAGAAGACCGATGCTGAGAAATTACTAGGCTAAGCAGAAGAGGCTAGAGTAAACTGTAAACTACAAAATGAAATGTAGTTAATATTATAGTGTAGATAAGATTTATTTAAGGCCACATGAGTCATCATAGTGTTATTAAAATTTATAACATAAACATGAGTTTCTTTGAAATAAAACTTTCCAAACTCCACGTGATAAAAAGGAAAATAAAAGGTAATATAAATGTCATTTAAAAAGAATCAGTGCCTTTTTTATACAATTGTAGAAACACAATTAAAATATTCAATAACAAGCACTGGTTTCTGCCCATATAACAATGCCCAGGACTAAGAAATGCACAGTCCTTTTGTAACTTTTTTTAATGCTCTAATTTTAAATCCAACCTCCTTGCTCAGGAAGTTAATCCTATCATCACCAACCATTTGCTATGGCTTTTTGTGTGTATAATCAAGTTTATTTTGGTAGGCCATAAGAAAGAAACAGATGTGAGAGCTATGTTCCCTGACCTTGAAAAATATTTTTTAATTTACTTTTATTTATTGTAATTGTGGGATGTGACATAGGTGTCACAGTATAATTTGAAGATCAGAGGATAACTCAATTTCTTCTTCTTTTGGAACCCACCAAGCCATCTTCCCACACTTTATACCTAATTTTAAATCAATATCATTTACCCCTTCTCACAGTAAATCTAGTGATCAATTCCCAACAAATATGTAAATAAATCATACCATAATGACATTTACGTTGAACCCAATACTTAATGACTACATCTCTGCATAATTTTATCAATATCTGTGTCTATCCAAAATAGACTTATTTTATGTAAATAAGTCTATGTTTCAGTTGATTGCAATGATAGTAAGTTCAGATGTAAAATGAATGAAAAAATTCTTAATAAAGAAAAAATAAAAACAATCTTTAAAAAAAAAGAATCTTTTAATTCAAATTTGAAATCTCAATTCCCCAGACAATTTTATGAGAAAATAAATGATATCATTATACCTTAAAATGTGGACCTGTTTAAATGACAAATATTAAAAAAAAAACCTATTTATTAACATCTATTTGTAAAAATGATTTGTTTGTCGCATGTTTAAAGTAATGGACCAGCCTGGACATATGTAAAACAAAAAAGTCTAAAAGCTCTAGATAGTGTTCTCTAGGTATCATGTACCTGTTTTAAAAATATCACTAAAATATGTGGATCTTATTTTGAAATGGTGGTTCTTAAAATGACCTGGGAAAGTGCTATCAAGATAGTACTAGAAGGATATAGGAGCAGCATTGAAATTCTGTTTGACCAAAACAGCTATGTTTCTATACCAAATCAAAAACTGTTTTGTTTCAGGCTAAGTGAAGAGGGTATCAAGGAAATCTGTTCATAAATGGACCATATCCTGGTCTTCCACAGAGCTTTGAATGTTTGCTAAGACATCCAAGTGGACAGAAGATAGCAGATGAGTTCTGCAAACTCCAGATCTATTCCTGATCAAAGTCACAATGGATATTCACAAGATTACATTAGTAAACTCAATACTAAATTATTAGATGTGTTGGGTTTTCTTGGGCAGCTGTATTCTCTCTGCTTGCTGTCTGTTTACCTACATTTCTTTACCATCTGTTGCTGTGATGGCCTACGTAACTGTGAAGAGGCACACGGCTCTCTCCAGCTGACTCTCACACTGTCAAAACAAGGGAACCCAGAGAAATGGGAATGTCCCCCAAGAAATGCATGCTATAAGAAGAAAAGCACGTTCTTGAAAGAGGTTCCAAACAATTCCAACAACTTGTGTGACCACCTTGCAGAATGGGACTGAATCCTAGACGATGATGGATCACTCCTTGATAGGACCACACCTTAACCAGGACTGCTTGGATGGGCTCAGTCTTGAGTCACTGTTGAAACGTTAATCTCACTTCAGGGCTGCAAAGATTGACGGTGGGAAGGAAAGCTTTGTCCCTTTTCCCGATGTCGTCACAGGGAATACATCTTCCTTTTCTCCCTTCCACTATTCGTTTAGCTCTTTAAATTGATTTAATAAGGACCTGTGTGGCCAAACCTGCTTAAGGCAAAGGCTGTGGCCTCCACATTTGATAACAAAACAGTCAGTCGATTTCTGTAAGAAAAAGCAGACTTTAGAAATTACCAAAACAAAGACAATGATGAAATGTAAACTACATTATCACTTATGGCCAAGTAATGAATCAAATCAAAAGTAAATTTATAGAGGAGACCCTATAAGATCTCCTTCACTTATCTTTAGTAAAAATGTAAAATGAAATAGGTTTCAGATTTCTTCTTAAAATTAAAGATGCAGGATATTATATATCAACGAACAACACAGAAATAAGAGAATAAGTATGTCTTTTAAAATCTCTACACATTATATTTGGCATCTTAAAGCAATGGTATTTTGCCTAAAAAAAAAAAAATTCAGAGTTATGATTCAAATCAAGATATGTGTTAAAAGCCTTTGAACTTCAAACAATATGATTTTATCAAAATGATTTATAGTCGTATTTATCATAAATATTCTATAGTCTATATTAAGGAGCAATGTGCCTGCTAATTGGAATACATTCTTCAAATATAGAGTACCTGCTTATGAAAAAAAAATGTATAGCATGCTTATAGGAATCTGATAAAATGATTTTTTGTACTTCAATTTTATTTTGGTCTCATAAATTTTATAGTCAAGGACTCAACAGTATCGGATGCCATAAAAATAATGACCTGTTTCCAAGAATCTAGGATGAGTCAAAACTCTATTTGTTTAGTATTCCAATAAAAATAAAATAATGGTAGCATAAGATATTTTAGTCCAGATTAAACACTGGAAAGTGATTAATAATGGCAGAGTGGTTATTTGTAGATGAAATTAGGAAATAGATTTTCTTGGACATAAAAGGAACTTTTGCTTTCTGCTTGCCAAATAATGTTGTGAAAGTTTCGGGGGAAAAACGCTGAGTGATAAAAGTGCCCTGTTAAGTAATAAAAGAAAATTAATCCATGTCATTGCAAAAGAGATGACATTGGAAAAAAGTCAAGATTGCCCAAACAGTACTTTTCTTGTTAGGAAGAAGTTGATTAACCCTGCATTAAAGGGTAACCATAGCCTAAAATCAGTCTCCTTAGAGAGATAATATATAAATAATAAGAAAGAGACTCCACAGGTGCTATGTCTCTTCACTCAAAGTTGAACAAATTCAGCATATCTTCGGAAATGAAAGGAATTGATTTTGTGGTTCTGGAATCATAGAACGCTCTGATGCAGCCAGCGCCTGCTAGCCTGTCTCCTCTGCCTCACTTGCTAGCCAGGGACTATTCCCAATGGAGCACCACAAGGGCTCCGCAAACAGTGAAGAAATACCCTTCCTTTCTCCGCCCGATCTTCAGAGGAACCTTCTCATTAGGGCTGTAAATTCTGATCTACTCACCGGAATCACTGCAGAAAAGGATGACGAAGTTTGCAAAGTGGCAGTCATATAATACTTCGGGGAAAGGCGGGATGCAGCAGCCGCCCCGCCTGTGAATTGCACAGCTCTGACATTTCAGTCAACTCTTACTGACAAAACTCGCGAGAGCTGGCAGCAGCAACTTGATCTGGCGCTGGCCTGGCTTCCTTGGCTGACATCTGTTCAGAGGCTATTGGCATGAAGGCAATGGTGACCACGCCTTCTGAGAGTGCTGGGGGGTCTTCCTCTACCATCACAGAGAGGCTTCCTGCAGAGAAGAAAGGGCAGGGAGGCGCCTGTGTAACAGAAACTAAGGGAGTTACTTGACACCAGCAGGACTTGAACGTTTTGTGTTTTGCTTTGTTTTGTTTTGTCCATTTAAGAAGTTTACAGCTGTAAACATCGTACACACTATTTTAAAGAAATGTTACTGAAAGCGGCTGTACCTTTCATCTCTGAAAAAAATCATGTGGTGATGAAGCTGCATAAAAAAGAATATAGGAAATAAAATAAGCAATCTATATACAAACTATGAAAATCAAAGGATTGTTTACCCTTGACTATCCCGCCTTGTACCCTGCACCTCAATGTTTGTTTAAGCCCTACAGAATTCACAGTTCCTGACAGCTTCTCCAAAGTCCCTGCTTGTAATGTATATGAAGGAAGGCCATAGTTTATAACACATTTAAAGAGTTCAAAGTTCTTCAGCAAACAGTTAAAAGGACATCTCCAGTCAGGCACTGAGAGTGGTTGTGAACATAGTTTTTATGTTTCAAGCTTATCATACTTTACATTTGTATTTTGCAAAACAATAAGAAAACAAAAACTTCAAGGAACACATTAATGGCTGATTCTCCATACAGTTGCACGTTTAAGTTTTTGTAAATGTCAGCTTTCAATTTTAAATCTCTCAGTTAAGGGCTCACTATAAATTAAACAGAGTAACTGGGTCTGTAGAAAAGCACACATTTCAAACATGTACATAACAAGAACTGGTACTTTAATTCTGGTCAATGTCAATCTTTGTGATTCAAATTTACATATAATATATTAACTTAACAAGCATGAGTTTAATATGATTATTCAAATTTTCAGGCCATGAAATTTGATCTTTAAAATCTCAAAATATTGCTATGTTTCTAGTCCTAAGAACTTTCGGAGTTATAATTTCAAATAAAATATTTTGATATAATTTTATATCAAATGCTTCCCAAATAACATACATTTTTATTAGCTGAAATTATCTTTTCTCTGGAAAGTGTTACTTAGGAAATATTGATTAAATGCCAAACATTACAATCACCAGTTCAAAACATATAATAATAACATATGATGTTTGTAACCAAGGGACAAAGTCTTAAAAAGGAGTGCATTGTTCCTTTCTTTAAATGCTGTTACTTACATATATGTATATACATACCTATTTCTAAATATATAAGCACAGTCTGCTTAGTCTTTATATTGTTACTTGTACATATATTTTCAGGGCTGACCATTTGATAGTGCTGTATAACCAACTGATGGGCTCTTCCTGGGACAGATATTTCTCCCATTCTCAGCAATTCTTTGTTGTCCTTGATTCTTTGTGTAGGGTTGAAGCCTCATGGACTCTCCTTCACCCACATTAACACATTCATTGCTGTTCTTGTTCAGATCTTATTTAGGCAGTCATGTTGGTGAGGTTTTATGGGAGTAGCTTCTGATATCACCAGGAGATGTAGTCTCACAGCTAACTCCCTCATCCTCTCTTACAATCTTCCCACTCCCTCTTCTGTAATGATCCCTGAGTCTTGGGTTTGGAGTGTTTTGTAGATACAGCCTTTGGGAATGGGCTTTACAAATCTACCTCTTGATTGGTTTTGGTTATGAATTTGAAAAAGAAAAAGGAGGGGTATATGGGTGGATTGGAGAGATGAAAAGGAAGGGAAAATGAGGTAACTATATCTCTAACAATAAGAAAGCATTTTAAAAGTATATGGTAAATTAAAAGGTTTTGAAAGTTATGGTAGCTGTATTTAAAACAGTCCTTTGGGTCACCCACTGAATAATCCACGAGTTTAGGATGTATCATTCCTTAAGAATTCATTTATTTTTATTTGATGTATGTGTATGAATGTTTTGCCTGCATGTGTATGCGTGTATGCTGTCCTCATGGGCCAGAAGTTGTTGAATTCCCTCCAACTTTAGTTACAGCTTGTTACAGGAATTGCAGGGTTACTCAGAAACAAGCCTGGTCCTCCAAAAGAGCCACAAGTGGTACTAACTGCTGGACCATCTCTCTAGCCTAGAATGTGTGATTTTTTTAAAAACCCAAATGTCAATACTTCCTCCAACAGAACTCTACTGCACTGTTTTCTGTAGTAGCATAAAGTTAGAATTAAGCTCAAGCCCTGATCTTACTGAGTGAATTTATCTGATGGTTTTTGCATTCTGTCATGTCTACTCCATACTGTATGTTTTATGCAATGTAAATATCTTTTATACAATATGTATGTTCCATATATATTTTTCAAAACAGTGATGAAAATAAGAAAATCGCTTACTAGAAGATTGTAATGCATGTTTAAACTGGCAAACTAAAATTAGGTGATTATGAAACTGCTCTTTTTCTTCTGTTAAGCATTTTTTCTTCAGTGAACCACTTGGGCTCCAGAAACACTGGGTCATCTGTTCTTGGTTTCTCAGCTATGCTACTTGGCTATGCACTACCTTAGTTCACCCTTAAAGCATTTGTTCTTCCCATGTTATTGATCTTTGCTTCGTGGCTTGACACACAACAGGTGCTTTGCTGCTGTGCTGTTATCTTTTTTCTCATGCTTCTAGTGAGATGATATCAGTCATGTGTCATGAGCTTATTGAGTCAGGTGGCCAAGTCTCATGCTGTGACCTCACAGCCTTGTATTTTGTCAATACGACTGCTGCCAAGTATTTTGTGCTAGTTATAAGTGTTTCTGATGGAGTACCCCAGAACTCTTGACTTCTCGTTATTAATGCTTAGGTTAGTCCTGTCAGCTGCCCTCATTAAGCACATTTAGGTAGGCAGTCATAGCACCTTTCAGGTTTAAGGTATTATCATCATTCAGTTACTGCTGGATTCATTGTTTCCTTAGTAGTAGCATTGAAAACTTGAAAGTGTGTCAAACATTTCATTATACAATGATCATTTTTAGGCAATGTCATGTACAAAAGTGTTTCAATCATTACCTTCTATTGATATTTTTTGTTATTCTGTATGTTTAATTACCTTACAAGGAATTAGGTCTCTTCATAGCATTTTTTGTTTGTTTGTTTGTTTTTCGAGACAAGGCTTCTCTGTGTACCTTTGCGCCTTTCCGGGAACTCATTTGGTAGCCCAGGCTGACCTCGAACTCACAGATATCCACCTGGCTCTGCCTCTCGAGTGCTGGGATTAAAGGCGTGCGCCAACACTGCCTGACTCTTCATAGCATTTTACAAGCACTTTTTCTCTCTCTCCCCCTTTTTCTTATCCTTCCTTTATCCCTTAGCCCCAAATAGCCTCGTTTCTGCCTTCATGTTATGTGTGACATTTTACCTTCCCCACTTCTGTTTCTCTTTAGCAACAATAACATATCTAATGAACAAATTATTCATTACTAAGAAAAACTCTTAAAGATTTTTGTATTTCACATATCACAGTGCAAGAAAATATCACTTTCATACTATATGGTTGTATAAAAATGGCCAGTTTGCTGTAAATTTTCCCACTTCTTATTTATTTAACAATATTAACTACCTATTTTAATATTTCAATGATTAAATGATACATTATCTCATGGATATGCTTAATTATTTTTACCTCTGTAATGATGATAGCAATGTGAAGAAATAAGTAGTATTTCTGGACCAGATTGTAGCTCTGTGATAGGACCCTCAGGGGCATGAATAAGGCTCTGGGTTTGAAATTCAACACTGCAAGTCATAAAGGAAAATAAGTTTTATTTTCAAATAATTTTCTACATGCCCTGAATATCCTAATAAATTTAAAACTCATAATAAGAAGGAAATAAAGAAAGTAACAATCATCTTTAAGAACTGCCATTAATCTTATTCTCTAGCTGAAGTAAGTATGCCATAAAGGATTTATACGATCTGCCTGAAATCACAAAATATCAATGTTGTTTTCTAATATGCAAGGTGTCAATAACTACAATAGAAAATTCTGTATATGGATGTTTCATTATATTCAATATATATTTTGTTTCTTATCGTTTTGTTTTTTGTTGGTTAATTTTGTTATCTGACAATTTCATACATATGTATATCATGTATTCTGGGTAGTCTCCCTGCCCTGCTTCTTTATAATACCCACACTCCCATGCTTGACAAGTCCCCCCTCTCTCTTACACACACACACACACACACACACACACACACACACACACACCACTGGATATCCTTACAAATTCCTTTCCTAGATTCATGACTTTTGGTTTTGTTTGGTGACTGATTTGTTTTTCTGTGCCTGAGTTATCTCACTCGATATGTTTTTCCAATTCTATTTTCTTACAAATTTTATTAATTCATTATCATCATAGATAGCTGGAAAAGCATCCCATTGTCTGCATATACCACATTTGCTTTACCACTGATCAGTGGATGGACATCTAAGCTGCTTCCATTTCCTAGCTACTGTAAATAAGATAGCAACCAACACATATAGTCAATAATAGTAGTAGGCAATACTACTAGCAAGCAATAGAATCCTTTAGGTATCTGTTCAGGAATGGTTACAGTGGGGTCATCCTCGTTTATTTTTCTCAGAATTTAAATTAATGAATGTGACCTGTACAAAGTAGATTTTCAGAGTTCTCACATCTTCTAAAGACTCTGGAATAGGAATTTTCAGTTTTCATAAATCATACAAATGTTTGCAGTCAGAATAAATTTTGTGTGTGTGTGTTTTATGAGAAAATTTTCATTCATTTTTACACACCAAAGATCACCCTCTTACCTCTTCCCGCCCCCCCCCCAGCCTCCCCCTTCCAACCCATTCCCCACTACCACATGGGAAGACATATCCAGTAGAGGCATGGACAAGCCCTTCCCCCTACTTCAAGGCTGCACCTTGTGCAGAATAAATCTTAATATGTCTCTGGACCTAATGGAATGGACATTCCTTCTCAAATCCAGCATGTATTTGAAAATGGGTTTCTCTTCAGCCTTTATATTGGACTGACTTTGATAAAACAGGGGCAGCTATTATGGAAATATCTATAGTGGTGCCTTCAGTGAGAGGTAAGACAGATCATTTGAGGTTAGGGAAAAAGGAACAATGAAAGGGATTGTGCTGTTGTATGTGTGTGAGTAAAGATAGTTTAAAGGAAGTTCTGAAAATAGATTTGAAGGTATCAGCAAAAAACTTTAGCATACTAACAAGATAACCAGTACCCACAGGAAGCCCCTAAGGACAAGTCACGGTAAGAGCTTGACACAAACACAAAAGTATAGGAATCAAAATCTGACAATTAACATTGAAACTTGATTGCTTAGGACCTAAGAAAGAAAAGAAATTATTTTGTTTTGAGTAGACACTGTAAAAGAAGAAAGATACACACACACACACACATACACACACACACACACACAGTAGGATAACATATTGTACTGTTTTAGTTATAACTTTATTTTATTGGTTTAAATTTTCTGAAACACAGCATTTCCCTTGTCTTGAGATTCCTGTGTCAAAATGTACATTAGTTACTCATCTATAAAGTCAGAGTTCTGCTTTGACTTTAGTAGATCTGTTCAGAGACTCCCAATTGGCCTCCTGAGATTGATTGGGAGAATTACAGATCCCCCACATGATGTGAAATTTAACCAGGCATATGCTTTATCTGGGATTTACATTCAGCTAATTTGTAAGGTTCACAGGTTGATTCTTCTGTGATCTAGTGTCACATAAGCCATCTTATGCTTTTTCAAAACACTATGTGTCTTATTTGGGATTTCTATTGCTGCGATGAAACATCATGACCAAAAAACAAGTTGGGGAGAAAGAGTTTATTTGGCTTGCACTTCCAAATCACTGTTCATCACTGAAGGAAGTCAGCATGGAAATTCAAACAGGGCAGGAACCTATTGGCAGGATACAGAGGCAATAGATGAGTGCTGCTTACTGGCTTGATCCCCATTGCTTGTAAAGCCTGCTTTCTTATAGAACACAGGACCACCAGGTCAGGGGTAGTACCACTTACAATGGGCTATTCCCTATCCATCATCAATTAAGAAAATAACCTATAGGATGGTCTGTGGCCTATATTATGAAGGCATTTTTGCTTACTCTTTACTCAATCTTAGTCTTTATTATTCTCATATGTTATATCCCAAATGCACTTCCTCTCTCTCCCTTCCCCACCTCCCTATTTCCCCTCAGAAAACAGCAGGCCTCCAAAGGACATCAATCAAATATGGCATAACAAGCTGCAATAAGAGTAGACACACACCCTCATATCAAGGCTGAACAAGGCAACCCAACAGGAGGAAAAGATAGCCCCTGCTCACACTGTCAATAATCTCACAAGAACACCAAGCTGCACAGCCATAACAGTATATGCAAAGTGTAGTAGGACGGGCCCATAGGGTCTATGAGTTTGGTATTTGTCTTCAACTGACTCCTGGTGTCTGTGCCCTTGATGCTGTGCCTTCTTACCCCATCCCCTAGGGGAGCCATTATGATCCAGCAACAGCAGAGGACCTAGGTCAGACTCCTACAAGCTCCCTGATCTCTGCAAAGCCCTTTATGTCCTGGTCAGATGATTCTATGGGCCATGTTCTCGTGGTGTCCCTGACCTCTCTTGTTCCTCTCATCCCTCCTTTTCCTCATCTGCAGGACTACCCAAACTCTGACTAATGTTTGGCTGTAAGACTCTGTGTCTGGTCCCATCAGTTGCTAGATGAAGTCTCTCTTGTCTCTTTGATAACTATTCTATCATGCTGTGTTCCCAGAATATTCTGCAGGCAGGACAAACTGGAGGTGGAAAGTTTGTGTCTGGGTTGGTGTCCCAATCTCTCCATTTGAAGCTTTGCTTGGTTATAGAAGATGGCCAGTTAAGGTGCCATGTTCCCCATTACTAGGAGTCATTGCTAGGGTTACTCTTATGGATTCCATGGAATTTCTTTGGACTAGGTTTCTACCCAGCCTCCCAAATGCCCCTAATTCCAGTCATCTCTCTCAGTATTTTCTACCCCCAAACTGATTCCTCATGTTCCTAACCACACCACCTGCAAAACTTATTCTATTTCCCCTTCCCAGGGAGATCTCTCCATCCTCCCCTTGGGCTCTCCTTGCTACTTAACTTTTTTTGGATCTGTGGATTATAACATGATTATCTTACTTTAGAGCTAATATCCACTCATAAGTGAGTACATAGCATGTTTGTCTTTCTGGATCTGTGTTACCTCATTTATGATGACTTTCTACTTATATCCATTTGCCTGCAAATTTCATGATGCCATTGTTTTTAACAGCTAATATGGTAAATGTACCATATTTTCCTTATCCATTCTTTGGTTGATGTACATCTAGGTGGTTTCCAGTTTCTGGCTATTATGAATAAAGCTGCTATGAACATAATTTAGCAAGTGTCCTTGTGATAGGATAGAGCATCCTTTGGGTATATACCCAGGAGATGGTACAGCTGATTCCTGACATATAACAATTCCCATTTTTTTTTCTGAGAAACTGTCTAATAAAAGAGAAAGTGACTAATAGCCTTGAACTCATTGGCACAGGAGACCACATCCTTTAGGATTTGGAGCAAGGTGAACATGTCTCCAATACTGGTGGAAGTAAAATACTGCACAGCCACTTTGGAAAGCATATTCTTATGTGAGGTTTCCTCCTCTCAGATGACTTTAGCCTTGTATCAAGTTGACAAAAAACTGTCCAGCACAATTGACACCTTGTCAACCTGGCAAACACATCACTGTTAAACCAAAACACTTCCTTTCTCATTTGTCCCCAAGATCTAATGTTAAAAAAATAAAGACCTTTAAAAGTTCCAAAGTCTTTACAAATTCAAACACATTGAAAGTTAGTTTAATCCATTAAAAATATCTAGTCTCTTTTGAAAGCCTAGAGTCACTTTTAAAAGACAAAATCTCTCAAAAATTAAAATGAAGTTAAATGCTTTCTTATTTCAAGAGGGGAGAACCAGAGCACAGTCACAGTCTGAACAAAGCAAAATCAAACTCCTATAGTACACATAGCATGTAATTATCTAAGATTCAATTGTGATTTTCTGGGCTCCTCCATAGGGCTTGGGTCACTTCTCCAGTTCTTCTCTCTGCAGCACACACATGTTGTCTTCTAGGCTGTGGCTGGTTCCACTCCACTACTGCTGCTGTTCTTGGTGGTCATCCAATGGTGCTGGCATCTCTGAAATTGCTTGGGTCCCTTGCTGTAACTGGACTGCACTTTCACCAATAGCCTCTCATAGGCTCACTCCAGCCCTGGCACACAGTGCAAAGCCTCAGCTGCTCTCCATGATCCTTTTATGCTTTCAAAACCGGAAACACCTGGGTGGCTCTTACACTACCAAATTTGGCTGCCAGCACAAAGTACAACTTTGGCCACTTGTGGAACACACCTTCCGGGTGCTAACCCTGAGGAAACACTTCCCATATGACTTCAACTCGGTAATGCTGCTCTCTTCTTAATCACTGCTAATTTCTTAGCTCAGGCTAATCAGCATCAATTGTTCCAGTAACGCAAAGGTATCACCTCAGTAGTGCTGGTCTCTTATTAATCATAGCTGACTCTTCAGCCCCAGCTAGCCAGAAAAAGAGAATCACAATTCAAATCAGCAAAAGTCCCTGATAGAGTCTTGAAACTCCCGTCCATAACTTCACAAGCCAGGCCTCCAACTTCTGCCCTGCTCCCAGAATTCTTATCTTCCAAGCTCCTACAGAGCTTTCCACTCAGCTGTCAATACTCAATGGCTTTTCTAGCCTGAAGTTTCAAATTCCTTCTCAAAATTTCAACTCAAAACATGGTCAGATCTCTCACTGCAATACCCTATTATGATGATACTAATTTGTTTTAGTTATGATTACTATTATTGTGATGAAACACAATGAGGAGGAGAGGGTTTATTTCCCTCACATTTCCATGTAACAGTTCATCATCAAAAACAATGAGAGCAGGAACTTGAGCAGGACAGGAACTTGTAGGCAGGAGCTGATGCAGTGGCTGTGGAGGGGTGCTGCTTACTGGCTTGTTCACCCTGCTTTCTTACGGAACCCAGCACTGCCAATCCAGGAACAGCACCAGCCACAATGGGCTGGTCCCTTCCATATTAGTCACTAATTAAGAAAATGTCTTACCTCCGGGTCTTAGGAAGGCCTTTTCACAGTTGGTGTTCCTTTCTGATGACTCTAGCTTGTGTCAAATTGACATAAATCTAGCCAGTCTACTATCAAATATTTTCACGTCACTGTCTGCTCATTAACGGGCTTAATGAATATTGTTAGAATGTAATTGACTCACATAATCTCGTAGAAAGCAGCACTATTAAGAAGTGTGGCTTTGTTGGAGTGGGTATGGCCTTGTTGAAGGAAGTGTTTTACTATGGGGTAGACTTTGAAGTTTCCTGTGCTCAGGATACTGTTCAGTGTCTCAATTGACTTGCTATTGCCTACAAGATATAAGACTCAGTGGTTACTTCCACACCATGTCTGCCTGCATGCCACCATGCTATCCATCATGATGACAATGGACTGAACCTCTGACACTGTAAGCAAACCACCACCCTGTTGTTTTATTTAATTCTTTTACTTTTTTACTATTTGGGGGACCTGCCACCCAGCTCCCACATGAATCACATGGAGGCTTATTCTTTCTTATGAATGCCTGCTCTTAACTTGGCTTGTTTCTAGCTGACTTTTCTTAAATTATCCTGTCTATGTTTTGACTCTGAACTTTGACCTTTCTTTATTTCTGTATATCTTTTCTTTCCTTCTTATTCCATGTCTGGCTGTGTAGCTAGGTAGTTGGCTCCTTCCTCTCTTCTTCTCAAATTTATCATCCTGTTTATTCTTTCTATCTGACAGTCCCACCTATCCTTTCTCCTGTCTTGATATTGCCCATTCAGCATCTTATTAGAGCAATCAGGGGTTTTAGACAGACACAGCAACACAGCTTCATAGCACTAAACAAATGCAACATAAAAGAATGCAGCACATCTTTTGCATCATTAAACAAATGTACCACACAGCATGAACAAATGTAACACACCTTAAAATAAAATTCCACAATACCACCCCAATTAAATATTTCCTTTATAAGAGTTACTGTGGTTATGGTGTCTTTCCACAGCAATAGAAACCCTAACCAAGACAATACTATAACTCATTTAATGTAGATCTTCTACAAATGTAGACATTTACCATTGCAATAGTAATATAAATATTAGTACTTCTTTGGAAAAATATTTTTGTTTCAATTTTTCCACTCTTCCTCATTTGATAAAATGTAAATTTTAAATCATATTCCTTATGATCAAGCATGTTTTGTCTATTCATTATGATTGAGTATGTTGAGATGTCATTGTAATTTTTATGAAGTTTAAGTATAAGTATAATTTCAAATTTATAAACATTTTAGATAATATTTATAAAACTCATGTAGTTGGTATGCAGATTAGTCACATGATATTTTAATAAATTTTATTTATCTTTCTGTCTCTCTGTGTGAAAACTATTTAAATAACACCCACTGATACTAAAATATTCAAATTTTCAATAAATACTTTATTTAAACTAGTAATATAATTGCATATACTCTAAGAACAATTACCATGACTTTATATTATTGGTAATTTATTTAAAATGTCTATTACTATACAAAGACTATATACAATATGATTTAAAATATCATGATGAGAAAAATGTCTATATACATTTAGTCCAAATTCAAATTTGAAAGAATAGTATTGATATTTGAAGAGTTGAATAAGCAGATGAAGGACAGAGTGCTAACATGTGTGTTCTCTGTGTGTATAAAATCATGTGTATATTTTCCTGTATTGTTTAAATTTATTTGCAATATCATGAAGCTTTATTTCTAAAGAAGGAATTTCAGGTTTTTGTCTGCCTGATCTATAGAAAGTTAATTCAATAAACAGTGTAATAAGTAGATTATAAAACAAAATTGTTACAGTCCCTCCTCTTTCTCGACAATTGGACTCCTGGAGCTCAGCTTGGGGCCTGGCCGAGGATCTCTGCATCCACTTCCATCAGTTATTGGATGAGAATTCCAGCATGACAGTTAGGGTGTTTGGCCATCTGATCACCAGACTAGGTCAGATCAGGCTTTCTCTCTCTCGACCATTGCCAGCAGTCCACAGAGGATATATCATTGTGGATTTCTGGGGACCTCTCCAGCACTCTGCCTATTCCTGTTCTCATGTCATCATTTATCATAGTCTGTTATTCTTTGTTCTCCCTTTCTGTTCTTGTTCCAGCTGGGATCTCCTGCTCCCCTAAGCTTTCTTTCCCTCGAAACTTGCCCTTCATTACTCCCACTGTCATCCAGGTTGTTCATGTGGAGCAGGCCCTCTGGATAAGTGAGACAATTGAATAGCTTGAACTGTTTGGGAGGCACCCTGGCAGTGGGACCAGGACCTGTCCTTAGTGCATGAGCTGGCTGTTTGGAACCTCGGGCTTACACAGGGACACTTTGCTCAGCCTGGAAGGAGGGCACTGGACCTGCTTGTACTGAATCCACCAGGTTTAAATGAATCCCCAGTGGAGTCTTGGCCCTGGAGGAGATGGGAATGAAGGGGATGGGCTGGGGGGAAGGTGGGGGGATGGGAGGGGGGAGGACAGGGGAGCCCATGGCTGATGTGTAAAATTAAAACACAATTATAATAAATTAAAAAAAATTAAAAAATAAAAAAAAACTGTCCTGTTATTGAAGGATAGCTCTGACTTTAAAAGGAAAAATTGTAGAGGGAACGAACATGTGTTAGAAACAAGGATTCACAGACTTGATGAAATATTGACTGAGGAAAGAACTAACAATTGGTAAACTTGACAAGGTGTGTGACTGAAGGAGCTGGTCTGAGAAACCATGCAGACCTCATTAAGAATTCCATAACTCAACCTGAGCCAATTTAAGAATCACTAGTATGGGAACTTTTGTAATATTAGGTACACAGTGTCACCATATGTCTCTCATTTCACTAGAATCATTCAGCTATTCACTCTTGAGTTTTAAGATTCAAATTCTATTTTATATGAAAAAAATAAGCAAATAACATTTGAAATGGAATAAAATAATTCATAAAATGAGGGTGTTTCTGCCCAGTCTTTTCATCAAAATAGTGAAACATTAGTTGAGTGGTTACCTTGACAAAATATTAAGGACATGATCAAATGGAATGTGTGGCTTATTGTCAGAAATATGGATTTGGAGGTCATTTTGATGGTCAGTTTTTGAAATTTCAATTTTATGAATATTAACTTATTATGAATTATTGGTATTATGAATAATTAGAAAAGAATAATTGAAATTATTTTATTTTAAAAAGTATATCAAGGACATCATGAAGAATATGACCCCACCATGGTATATAGATATTTACACGCACACACACACGCACACACACACACACACACACACACACACACATTGATAGCAGCAGTAGATTTGGTTATATAGTTAGCACATAGTGACTTAACTGCAAACATTTGCTTCCTTATTTTGCAGCTGTCAGCAATGGAAAGTACTTTTTGTATAACCATTATTTCTACATTTTGCAATAGAAAAACACATTTAAATTAAGGATGTCTATACTCATATGACCTAGTAAGTGACATTTTATTTAAAATTATGAAAATAGTTACATTTTATCTAGGACCAGGAAAAGGCAAAGCTGCCTAATTCAAACAACCGAAATGATGTAATTGTTCAGCAAATCAACTTGAGAACAATGAAAGTAAAGAAGAATGAGCTGAGATGGTCTTACTAATGCTGTATACAATTGGACAGAGAATGGAAAATGGGAAAATGATTAACCATGAATTTTTGATGTCAGAATGTATATCCTCCCATTGTGAAGCATCCCAAAGATTAGATGTGATGTGTGGCTATGTCTGTACTAAAGACTTTTGAGGAAGTTTGATGGGATGTAAATCTCTTCTAATAATATTCAGATACTCAATACACATAGAGAAATTTTTCAACAACTGTGGACCAGGTGTGCACATGGGCTCTGTGCACCTGTGAGCATCTCCATGAGTATACATATTTGAGAGACATTGGCTACAAGCCTATTCAGAATTGGACCTGAAACACTCGAGGAAAAAAAAAAAAAACACTGAATTTTATGTAATACGAAATGAAGTGATTAAATGATTATGTTTGGAAACTGAGAATTTGAAACATTTTGGAATCCTTATTCATTTTTGTAACTTGAGAAAGTCATAACAACAAATTTAAATAAAAGTAAACATACATAATACATTTTGTCATTTGGAGCTCTGCTGTAATTAAAAGTAGCACCTTTTATGTAAGAGACTCACTTTCAAAACTAAGGTAATTTGTCTCTTCAGGTGGCTTTTCTACCTTGTGACAGGCTTTCTGTTGTCTATGTCATGGCATCATTACAATATTTTTAAATGGATGTCACTTTGTTGCTCATTGAGACTTTGTTTGATTACCTTAAATTGACTTTAGAGATGTCAAATGTATTGTTTTGTGGAAGGGCTTTGAAACAATAGTGTCAAAAAGTCAGTGATGTGAGTTGCTTTGGACCTGGAGCACCGAGGAGAGGATGTGTTTATTATCTGACATTACACTGAACACTGGATTGTAAGAACTTTAGCACAACCAAGTATTACCACACAATGGTAACGTTGTTTAACTCACAATCATGTGTCAATCTCTTTACCATTTGGTGACTATAGTCACTGCGAGCCTTCACCTTTATTGTGCAAAATAGATTTACTCAGGGTATACATTTCCATGTGTGCATACTGCTTTACTGACACTGAGACAATAGCACAATCCTTTGTTGAGACCTATCTAATGCTAGCTACCTTAGCACTCTTTTGAAACTCAGGCACACTCAACTTATGTGTGCACATGTGAAGGCCTGAAGTCAAATAAGGTGTACTTTACCACTCCCCACCTTAGTTGTTGAGATAAAATCTCTCACTAAACCTGGGGCTCCTTCTTTAGTCTAGTGTGACGGCTCAAGGTGTACCTGAGATCGGGCTTTATTTTCCCTGCATCTCTGGGGTTGCAGACAGTTGCCAGGACAGGTTTTGGGTGGGAATTAGGGATTGGATTCAACATGTCATCTAATGGGAGTGGATGCAAAGACCCAGAGCCAAAACACTATGTGGAGCCAGAGGAACCCTGTAGAGGAGGGAGTTGGGAGGATTTCAGGAGCCCAAGGAGTCAAGGACACCATGAGAATACTGCCCACAGAATTAACTAAGCAGGGCTCATGGGGACTCACAGAGACTGAAGCCACAGTCAGGGAGCCTATATGGGTGTGACCTGGGTCTTTTGCTGGATGTTATAGTTGTGTAGCTGGGTGTTCTTGTGGGACTCCTAACATTGGCAGTGAGGTTTGTCTTTGACTCTTTTGCATGTACTTAGGACTGTTCCTCTTACTGGATTGCCTCTTTCAACCTTAATATGAGGTTTTATGCCTAGTCTTATTGTAACTGTTTATGCAGTGTTAAGTTGATGTCCCTGAGAAGCCTGCTATTTCTCTGAAGAGAAAGGAAGAGGTGGGGATCTGGGGTGGAGGAGGGTTCAGCAGAGGACTTGGAGGAATGGAACGAGGAACACTGTGGTTGGGATATAATGTATGAGAGAAGAATAAAAGAAAAAAAATAGATGTCATGCTTGCATAACAAGCAATTTACCCTCTGAGTCATCTCCCAAAGGGAGATCTCAATTATTATGAAATCAGATCCTTGCCTCTGTTTAAGAGACAAATTTATTGTAAAACATACAGATCAGTGTTTCACACCAAAAGATCTTCACAATTACTTTTCTATAATACACATACACATCAAATTTACAGTTGCATGTACATTGATAAAGCCATGAGATTTTAGTGTTTGTAAATTGGCATTAGTAAAATTGGAAAAAATGCGAGTGGTCAACTGTTTGTGTCAGCTGGTTGTGCTAATGGATACTCTAGACTGAGAAAACAAGATTTCCAAACAGTCAATAAGGATGCTTCCAGAAGGATTTAGTATTTGAACCAGGAGGCTGAGCAATGAGGATCCATGCACACAAATGGTAATGGGAACTGAACTCTCCAGTCCCTTGAAGAACTACCCAAGTAAGACAAAAGTGAGAGAGGCATCCACTATTCTTTCCTGAGCTGGAATTTTCACTTTCTGACATGACATGAGATAGCACAGTTCCTGGTTTTTAACTATGGTATTTGCATCATCCCCATTCAGTTCTTCAACCTCCTCTTAGAAATTACCAGATCATTCATTTTCTTTGGATTTTAGGACTTCATATCAGTCTGAATTATGTCACTGTCTTTCTTAGCTCTGACTTGCAGAGGTCATGCAGTATGATTCCTTCTTCATAGCCAGATGAGTGAGTCTCTGATAATAACTTTTTTCTTAAATCTATCTTTATATTCATATAGAGGTGTGTGTGTGTGTGTGTGTGTGTGTGTGTGTGTGTGTGTGTGTGACTGTTGCTGGATTCTAATGCTTCCTCAGGGAGGGGTGACAAGGCACAGGATCAATGATAGACACTGGAAGTCAGTTGAAGGCAAACAAAAGACTTGTTTATTCAATAATGGGGAAGGCCTTATATACCCTCCTTCCAGCACCCAAGCTGTGCCCCAATCTGGTGGCATTGTGTGGTCATCCTTCATTGGCTGAGCATGATCAGGTGATCAGGAACACTGACAGTGATCTGGAACTCTGATAGCACCTGTTGGTAAGCCCTAGGGCAGACATAAGGTTGGCTCATAAGGAAGTATGTTATGTGCAGGCCTCGGCAACTCATTTAAGCCAATTTCCTTGACCCTATGGGCCTATTCTACTACAAATCACCAAACTGTATCTACGTATGTCTCTATAGTTCTTTTGTCCTATTTATCTGATGTACTCAATGCAAATCTCATAGGAGGAATATACATTTTTTGTCTTTACTATCTCATTTCATGTTAGGAAAATCATCTGAAGTCATGCAAAGGAAAGCTTGTTATATAGTGGTCATATACTATATATACTATGTATTATTTATACACCCTTGCCTTGTTTCTTATCATTGTGCTTGTGCTGTCAGAAAATTGCCATAAATTGCTTACTGGTGGTGGAACTCTAGTTTAGGATTTAGTCATTTGAAGCATAGCTGTATGATACGTTTGTCTTTATACATTAGGCTGCTAGTGTTGTTTCCTCCCTGAGTTAGAGGAGTGGGAAGATTTTAATTTATTAACATGATATTTTTAGAGTAGAGACATGGTACTATAATGCCTATTAGTTACAATGTAATTACTTTGATTTTCATGTGGTCAGAAATTGAAAGACTTAAAATAAGCTATGAATTAAACTGAATGTAATTTAAGTAGAACATTTTCAGTATAAGCTATTTTCCCTTGATATGAAAACACATAGAAGACAGACAGACAAACAGACACACATACACACATGCACACACACACATGCACGCATGCACCCACACACCAAAAAGCAAGTCCACTTGAACCCTAACAAGTAGGAAAATTTCTTTATTTATCTTAAACAGAAATAAGGGAGCTTGTGCTAGAAGAGCAGGAGACACTAGAATGTATACTTCCTACAAAAGTGGAATGTAAAAGCTAAGAAATGCTTGCGAGAAACAATCCCTAGACAATGAAATTATAGAGACTCCTGGGAGAAATAAACAAAATCTCATAATTTCTCCCTTGGGAGGGCTCATAATCCAGTCTGCAAAGAAATCCCACATAAAGCAAAATCCAATAATAAAAACACCAAGGATTGCTAAAGCTATGAGGTCACAGTTGCTGAGGAAGCCCAGTGTTGGAAGGCCAGCCAAGACAGTAGGTGAGAACTAAAGTTCCAAGTAAAAAACTCAGGAGGCAAATACAAGGGAATATAGCACAATAAAGGAGAAGAATTATATGATATTTTAAGATTTGTCTGTGAATTTGTATGTGCAAAGGTGTGCACATCCCATGACCTCACATTCAAACCAGATAATTACCTTGGGTGTTAGTCCTTGCTTTCTTCCTCATTTGAGACACACCTCCCCTGACTATATATACATTTTTTTCTGCTCCTTGTTATAGGATAATTATCTGTAGAGATGCCAGAAATTCTCCTGTTGCCACTACCCATATCAGCATCTCATAGTGGGAGAGCAGGGACCATCCCATCTAACTAATGTACAGTACAGTTACAGTATCAACTGTGATTATAGCAGCTACCATATCTAGCTTTAGAGATGGGATCTGGGAATTGAAATATTTGTATGGCAAACACTTTACCAAATAAACCATCTCCCCTGCTCCCATATATGCAAATTTTAAAAGAATAAAGAAACTGTACACACACACACACACACACACACACACACACACACACAAAGCAATGGGTTGGGGATATAGCTCAGTGGCAAAACATATACCTGATGATTATGTAAAAATTGGTGGTGTCAATCCCCAGTAACACACACACACACACACACACACACACACACACACACACACACACGTAGACACGCGCGCACAGACACACACAGAGGCAGGTGGGGGAGTAGGGAAGGGAAGAAAAGAGGAATGAAGGGCACTATAAAAATAAAGTGCGAAGTGGTGGAATAGCAAACTAAATACAAAGAGATGATTACTAAGATGAAATATGAAAAAAGGGTAGAAAATGAAATATGGATGTGTACATGTTAAATATTGGGAACTGAGATATCTTTGAAAAAGATTAAGAATGTTTAAACCATAAATCAAAATTACCATATAATCTCACAAGGTTTTCAGAGGGAAAATTTGAGCAGGAAACTAAGAGTAAAATACAATATTAAAAAATAAATGCAAATATTAAATTCATACTTATTTTGAAAAAGAAGATGCTAGGTACAAAAAGGAGACAATAAAGCAGAATGTTTTTATGCACAAGCAAGAAATAACGCAACTGATAGTGCAGTTACCAGAAAAGGAGATAAAACAATCATAGGTTCAAATTATAGGTGGTAATGATTTAAACTTCTACACTCATACAGATTTTAAGAATGCCATATTATGATAATATTAATGAAATATTCTGCCTTGTATTTTCAACCTTGAAAATAAGAAATGTAAATACATTAAAAAATTAAATTTAGTTATTATGAACACTAAAAGTGCTTACACCTGGATGGGTAATAATGGAAGCAATCATTGTCTACCACTTCATTTGATGCTAAAGACTTACAGTAAAGGACACCATCATTCAAATAAAGAGACAGCCTACAGAATGAGAAAAATATCTTTTCTAGCTATACATTGGATGCAGGATTACTATTTAGAATATACAAAGAACACTCAATATAAGAAAGCAAACAATTTACTTATTTTTTTGGCATTTTTTCATTTTTCTTTATTAAGAAATTTTCTACTCACTCCACATACTATCCACAGATCCCTTCCTCCCTCCTCCCACCCCACCCCAGCCCTCCTTCCCAAGCCACCCAGCATCCTCACATCCCCCAAATCGAGGTCTCCCATGGGGAGTCAGCAGAGCCCTGCACACTGAGCCTAGGCAGATCCAAGCCCCTCCCCACTGCACCAAGGCTGCACAAGGTGTCACACCACTGGCACCAGATTCCAGAAGCCTTCCCATAGACTAGGGACAGATCCCAATCCCCCTGCCTGGGTGCCCCCAAACAGTTCGAGCCAAACAACTGTCTTCTGTGTCCAGAGAGCCTAGTACAGTCCCATGGGGGCTCCACAGCCACCAGTCCACAGTTCATGGGCTTCCACTAGTGTGGCCGGTCATCTCTACATGTCCTCCCATCATGATCTGGACATCCCTCACCTGAGGTATCTCTCCTCTCTCCCATCAATTGGATTCCTGGAGCTCAGCCTGGTGCCTGGCCATGGATCTCTGTATCTGCCTCCATCTGTCACTGGACAAAGGCTCTGCGATGACAGCTAGGTTATTTGCTAGGCTGGTCACCAGAGTAGGCCAGTCCAGGCACCCTCTGGACCACTGCCAGCAGACCAAGGTGGGGTCAACCTTGTGGATTCCTGAGAGACTCCCCAGCACCCTGCCTCTTCCTATTCCCATGATGTCCTCATCTATCATGGTATCTTCCTCCCTGCCCTCCCACTCTGTCCCTGTTCCAGGTTGCCCCTCCCATTTCCCTATGTTCTCATCTCCCACACCTTGCCCTCCACCACCTCCCCATACCCAGTCCACTCATGTAGATCTCATCCACTTCTCCTTCACAGTGTCACCATGTGTCCCTCCTAGGGTCTTTCCCTGTTAGCTAGCCTCTCTGGAGCTGTGGGTCGCAGTCTGGCCATCCCTTCCCTCACATTTAGTATCCACTTATGAGTGAGTACATACTGAGTCTGGGTTACCTCACTCAAGATGATATTTTCTAGTTCAATCCATTTGCCTGCAAATTTCATGATATCATTGTTTTTTTAACTGCTGAGTAGTACTCCATTGTGTTTATGTGCCATATTTTCTTTATCCATTCTTCAGGTGAGGGGCTTCTAGGTTGTAGAAAGCAAAGAATTTACATCAAGCAAACAACTTAATTACAAAATGGAGGATGGTCAATGGATACATCTACAGCATAGGTCCTGCATCTACACCTCAGTGTAGTGTTGGTAGAAAGGCTCTAAAGTCCAAAGTACCAGAAAGTCTGATGTGAAGCAGTCTTCAGAGAAATGGCTTCATGAAAAAGATCTGAACAATGGCAATATCAACAGTCATTCTAATGAGGAAGGGATTCTTTTCTTCATGGGATCCACTTCTAGCCAAAAGCTACAGACAATTGATGACTTCCACAAGACGATAGAGTTAACAACTTCCAGAGATGAGCCTATAATTGATTGTTCAATACCAAGAGGTTAGTCCTGAAACCATATACATACACATAGCAAAAAAATGGACAGATTTCATGTATATATTTATATACACAGCATTAATAATCAGAGACAAAGAGGCTATCAATTTTAGAGTTATGGGGAATGTAGTAGGTATATAAGGGGGTGACTTGAAAGGTGCTGGAGGGAAGAAAGGCAAAGGGGAAAGAAACTGAAGCAATCTCTCCTTGCTAGCTTTCATGGTGCTTGATGATGTCATGCATGCTACTTCAGGAGAAAAATAATCATTAATCTTACCCAGCCATGAACCTTGTGAGCTATAATAACTTTGTTGATAAGACATACCTACTGGTGCAATAGTGGAATTCACAGGAAGGGAGAGTAAAGAAGGCAAGGTTGAGATTGATAACTAACATCAAAAGCCTTTTGAAAGAGCCATGTGGAAACTTATTGTAGAAGCTTCCTAAAATGTGTACGTATGTATTTTCTTATAAATGTTTTCAATAGGGCTCATCTAGAAGAGGGGGACAATTCTCCACCTAGACACCACACTACATTCTATCAAGTAATACCTGTGATACCAGGAATGGGTTACCTCTTTTGGGGTTGTTGGCCAAGGGGGTCCCATAGACCACTAATATTGCAGGCTCTTGCTTTGTTCTTTATTACCCTCTAGAACTTGAGAATACAACCCTGTTGCTAAAGATATCACACATTTGAGACATACATGAAAAATCAAGGTCATACTGACCTAGAAGCTTTATAGTGGCTAGCTATCATAGTTCTGGATGATGTGATACATGCTGCAGGTGGAGAAAAATAATCATTAATCTTACCCAGCTGTGAACCCTGTGAGCTATAATAACTCTCCTGATAAGATTTGAACAATGATGCAATAGTGGAATTAATATTATAAAAATAACTTGATTGGATTTTTAAGGCCTCCTCCATGAGATGGAACCCATGTTTGGTATGATCATATGGGCCAAAACTTATGGATAAATAGGCCACAAACCATTAAAAGGAACCTAATACTGTTATTCTGCCAAATGAACATAGTATTAAGACAACTCCCAGTGACCCATGATTACACCAGTAGATAATTCATCTCTCAAACCTCATCAGAGAAGCTGGTATCTTCAGTAGGTTTTGCTTAACACAGAGATCCACAATTGGAAAAAGCACATAGATAAGGAACTGCAGAGGACTAAAAGAGACATTTATGTCATAGCCCTCCTTCCAAAGTTCAGGAATTGTTGTGAAAGAGGGGGCAGAAAGACTGTAAAGAGCCAGAAGTAGAGGAGGAATTCAAGAAAACCATCTTCTATATACAACAGCACAGATGCACATATGAACTCACAGAAATTATGACTTGTATGCCTGCATACAAACTGTGCAAACTCAAACCATGCAAAATCCTGTCGTGGAATGGGAAAAGTGGGCATGAAGTCAGTCCCACAGATGAGGAGCTAGTCGTAGTTGATAGTTGCTGGGAGAAGGAGGTTCAGTTTGGTTTAAGGGTCTGAGTCTTAGTTAACTAGGTCATTCTCCAGTTCATGTACAGTCAAGATTATTTAAGCAACACAAAGGACAGTTAATGGTTTTTCTTAAGGGAAGGAGGGAAAGAATGAGAAAGAGAGGGGGTTATTGGATGGGTAGGTTTGTGGCAATAGATCTGAGAAGGATTGGGAAGAAGTAAATATGATCAAAGTGCATTGTATAAAATTCTCAAAGTAATAATAAAAACCTTTGAAAAGGAGCTAAAGAAACAAGAACAAGTCAAACTCCATATTATTAGAAGGAAAGAGAAAGAAAATACTGCTGTATAAGGCCTTTTCTCCTTAACTCCATTATGTCTGGACTGAGCATGCTCACATATACCATTGCATTTGTGGTCCCTGCTTTGGAAACCTTCATTTCGATCTCCTGCCACAGAGATGGGAACAAATCAGAACAGGAGCCTGGTCATTATTGTCACAAAATGGCAATGTGTGCTTCAGAGTACCCTATGGCTAGTAATTCTGCCCACTTCTGTTTATAAACTATTAAGATAAGTTACATGGATTTAACAATAGACAAGATGAAAGACAGAAGCAATGATAGAAAACCAGGTAACTGTGAAATTAGTCATATTTCTCTTTTTCATATGTTTCAACAAACTCACAGAAAGTCAGCATTGCAAGTGAAGCCTGCCCAAGGTTCTTGCAGTTAAATTATGTGATTAAGGGATGGGGAGTAGCTGGAGAACAGAGAGAAGGACATGCAGCTTAGCAAAAGCTTGGGTTTCTTATGTCACTCTCCATGTGACATTAGAAAGAAGGCCATGTGGATGTTTATCTTTTCATTTTTAGCACAGTGCAAGTGTCTTGGAACTTATTAGACAAATAATAGAAAAATCTGGAAGCATATTGCAAGATTAATGAATGTATAAACCATGTTGAACATTTTCCTTCAAAGTGTTAAATGTGTAGGGTCCCCCTTTCTCTGACAGTTTTTTGTGGTTGTTAAAAGGGGAAGTGGAGAGTTCAGACGTGTTTCTCATAGCTGGAGATGTCTTTTTAAACTATTCATCTGCTATAGCTAAGTTATCTGCCATGGGGTTTGTCAGCACCTATCTCCACTGGGCTCTCTAAACCACTTTTATTCCAACTGGATACTCTCAGAACAATTCATTTGAAGGGTAGACATAAATCTTTTGTCTCAGGAAAGCAATAACAGATCTGGAATAATAAATTCAGAAAAATATTATTGAACTCATCACATATGTCTTTAAGGGGGTTGTGCTGATTGTGGCTGTCAGAAGTAGAGTAGCAATACTTTGTGGAATATTCTGGCACACATTCATCGGTCATTATAATTGCATTGCATACCTAATCTCTTTTGGTTTGAAAATTTTTTTTTGTAAAATTCACTGCATTCAAGAAGAGCAGATTGATTATAGTATTTTGAAATCTAAGTATCAGTAATATTCTGAAAACTATCTTGGTAAGATTTGGTTTTCATTGAATGCTATATTTCATGTGGTACAAACTACATTTCTCGATGACAGCCCTGATTTCCTAGACATAATTATTAATCACACTGGATTTTACTCTAAGGAATATAGTGATTAACTACTTAGGCCTATTCTGATAGGCACATGAGAATCAAGGAGAAATATATGCAGTACCAAAGAAAACAGGAGCAAATGTGAATTTAAAATTATCAATAAGATTTTTTTGGTACAATGATATAGGCATCAGTGACACATTTATATCCATCAACATGAAATGTAGTCTTACTGCTAAACTCATTGTGTAGATAGCAGAGTTTTCAAAATTCATTGAAATAAATAATTTTCACCATTTTTTAAAGTGAGTTGCCTGTAGGAGCCCGTTTTCAGGTTCCTCGTGGCTTTACCCAGCAGGTCTGCATAGAGGATGATTTGGACCACAGGCCTGAGTGCAGGTGTCTGAGATGGTCTGCACTAGGCTGAGCTGAGGGGTGTCTTTTGCTCCACCCCCTTGGCATCTCTATTAAAACCCTGGGGCAGAGACAGTCAGGGCCCATTGGAATAGGTTCCAGGTCCTCTCAGGGCTATCCTTTATTTTCTATCTGTTTATCTCCACAATCTAAATTCTTCTAGCTAATATTTCCTGCTGCTCACACTCAAGAAAACTCTGGGGAGCTGTGGGATTGGTGGGTAAACGCCCCGCAGTTGCCCGGGTTTTGCATAACTTATCAAGATGAAGCAGTTCGTGGGACTGGTCTGGCAGAGGAAGGACCTATTGACTGTGTAGTCAGAACTGTTATACGGTGATGAACACGAACCTTGCCTCTTGCCACTCTCCCTTTGTCTCACAGCATTGCAGCTGTGCTTGGCAACAGCATGCCAGATGGCACAGAGACATCAATTGATTACTGCTCAAGAGCAATGTCACCTACCAGAGTGAACTACAGACAAATTGACAAAGACAATGAAATGTTTGCAGGCCTACATAAGCAAACCTACAAGTAGATTAATGGCTGCATTTTGAAACTATGTGAAGTTCAGAAACTTTGGTAGAAGAATATGTCTGCAAAGTTGACTATGGAACCATGTGTTTTGCTGGATTATCTTTAGCATTTGATATTTCTTTTCTTATCTGTACACCTCTAGGTATACTAATTTTCTTCATCACATGCCATTGTCAATCCCAAGCTCTCTAGTTTGTATCCTTGTATGCTCTTATTTGTATCCTGTATCTCTCAAATTGTATCCTTGACCATCTTATGGTGATGATCAGTTAAGGTTTTAAACTTGGCCCAGAAATAAAGGCAGCAGAAAAAAAAGAGCCTAAAGAATTCTGGAATTCACAAGCTGTCGTTGTGAGTTATCTGTCCACAAAGAATGTCTTTTATGAGTAAGTCTTGTTTTTATAGAAGGCATTTATTATCACATTTGGTATCCTTTTCTGTAGCATCTCTTGGCTTGTTTGCACTCAAACTTAGGCTGTGTGCTGTATCTGATGGCCTGGAATGGGTGCCAGTGTTGGAAAATCACACATGCCTTGTTACTCAGCTGACGTTTGATAAACAAGTCTTACTGGCTTTTGTAAAATATTCTTTGGACCTTCTTGAGTGTGTTAGCTTCTTTTCAGATTTATTTCAAGGCATTCTCAAATGAGAACAAAAAATCTATTTTAAAAAACATAGCATAAGGCTGTTCTTATGCAGTACATAAATTGCTTAGAACTATTGTTTTTGATAAATAGTGTGCGTTTATGTAAGGACAAATACAAAATTGCTTTGGATAGAAAATTGATCCTCTCATTCAAGCTGTTACCAACATGGATTGCTTGCTGCAAAGAGGGTTTTGCTTGGAAAACTCCAGCTTATTGGGAAAAAGTTTAAAGACCCAGACTTCTTCTGTATTTAGTTTCATATTTTAACTCTGGTCAGGTAAATTTATTATTATAATTGACTTCATTGTCTCATAAGAACACATTTATCTTGGTGATATGAGAAGAATGGTTCTTATATTTTCTAATCTTCTCATTTCTTTTCTTATAGAAAGATAATGTCTTTCCCTTACGTACTCTATAAATAGAAAGTGAACAATATTATCAGGACATTGTCTTCAGATAGTCTCTTCTCGACATGACATTTGAAAGTTTACTCCTGGTCCCAAGCCAAGTTTCCATGTGTTTTAGAACACAGCCATTCACACTCTTGTGTGCTCAGGAATTAGCTCAAGCACTTGGTCCTGAACTGGTGTTTGCCAAGCTCCCCTTGCTTGCAGCTGATTTTAGACTCTTCGGCAGCACTCAGTATCCCTATGTGGCCCAAAGTAGTATCAGATAACAAGACTGTTGGATTCTGCGGCTTTCTCACTCCAGCACCTGGGACTTCATAGGCCACAGGTTTTCTTGGTATAAGCACATATTCAAAGAGGCAGCATGGTGCCTGTAGGGCTCCTGCTTGTCTCACACTGGCTCTGAGTTCCCAGCAGCACACTTCTACTGCTCCTTCAATCTACAAGCCAAGCTGCTATTTCTGGTCTTCCATGGTTACAGTGAAGCAGGGAACAGAGCCTTTTCTTACTCTTGCTCCTTCCCTACCTTCATTTTATTTTCCTTTCGTTGTTCCCAACTGAGGTCCCTTATCAAAGTTCTATTCTGTGAATTTACATTCCTCTCACGGTTTAAAGCTTTATTTCTTAAGAAATGAATGGGAGGGGGGGTGGAGAGATGGCTCAGCAGTTAAGAGTACTGGCTGTTCTTCCAGAGGTCTTGAGTTCAATTCCCAGCAACCACATGGTGGCTTACAAACATCTGTAATGGGATCTGATTCCCTCTTCTGGCAGTTGTACATGTAGTCAGCACTCATATACATAAAAAAAATAAATCATTTTTTAAAAAAAGAAATGAATGGGAAGGTATCTAATGTGATATATATATATATTCCTTTCTGTAGACTTTAATGTGAAAAGCTCATTAAAAATAAGTTTCATCTTGATATTTGAAAAGAACCCTCAAACTTTCAGAAAATATATGGCACTGTTATATCCACACAGACTAAAACATATCCACTTTGAAACTTAAAATTAAATTTGTAAATCCTTAATCTGAGTTGCCTTTTTTGTCTCTGATACACTATGTGCTATATCATAGAAGAGATGATGTTACACACGTATGGCCGTTGCTTTAATCTGAAAAATGTAGTACTTTCAACCTACGCCTCATAATATTGTTCTCTATGGAAAAGACAATCTCATGTAAGAGTGCAACTTGATCCTTTAAGTTGAAAGCGGAATATTGCAACATTTAATTTGTTTTTCTTTCTTTTTTTCTTTTTTTTTATCACTGGCCAATTATTACTCTAATTTGAAAAATCTGGAAACCACTGGTTATTCCCACATGTGGCCACAAGAGGGCAATATGATTTACAAAGCATAATCACTTGTGAGCTTGGAATTACCAGCCAAACAGATTCCTGGGTTCTTCCTCCAAAGTACTCTAATCCAGTGATTCTGAGTTTCACTCCACAGCTTTCACTTCCTGAACTAGTATATTTTTAACGGCACAGGCTAAGCTTTCTCTGAGCACTTACGAATCATTTTCCAGTTGTGATTTGCACAATTGAATCTGGTGCCGATAATACAGGTTTCTTCATATCCTGAATAATGGCAAGACATCATCTGGCACACTTGTTTAACTTCCTAAGACATCTCCAAAGGGATGTGGTGTCTACATTTCCAGTGGTAAATTTTCTTTTTGTCCTAAAACTGTCCAGTATTTTCTTACAAATTCTGGACTTCTAACTATTTCCAGAGCACAGTATTTGGAGAATGAGCTGTGGAAATGTGTATTAATACTATACCTAAAAAGTGGTTGGATATATTACAAATTCAGAGTCCAAGGGGGATTAAATATTGTAGTCTCTGTTCTCATTCCCTTTCTGTTCATACACATCTCCAATAATCTCTTTTTGCATTAGGCTGTGTGTGTGTGTGTGTGTGTGTGTGTGTGTGTGTGTGTGTGTGTGTGTGTTTTCCTATAGACTCGTTGTTTTGGGTTTAAATAACTAGGACTTATACTAGGGATGGGTAAATATTCTATAGTATGGATATAAAGCCTCACTAGTAACAGGTCTATCATGAACATCCACTCTGAGAAACTGAAGTATTTGCTGTAGGTATTAACCTAGCCTCATGTATTAGACAGAAGATTTACAAAATTTGTTCAAGAAAACACTGAAGTGTCACATCAACAATTTGGAATTGTGATTAGAACAATCTTTCAGCAAAAGTGAGAATCGAATCTATGGGATGATCTCTTAGTAACCTTTTGGAAAGTGGTTTGTTTTGTCCCATGCCAGGCAATATTGAGAAGTATAACCTTCATGCCACTTGAGGCACCATGGATGAAGCCTATGCTCAGGTGGGAAATGGTGTGGACACTTACCATGGATGCCAAGCAGAACCGTAAATTTCTTGGTCCAATGCAAACCAGGTATATATATGACGTTGCTTCTTTTGTTGACACACCTCAGCCATGTCTTTATATATTATTCCAGTGTCCTCTAACTGGTGTTTCAGACCAAGTGAGGGTCCAAATTCCTGAGTCTAGCACATGTCAGCTTCCACAATTATTTCAAATCTTGTAGTGTGAACTGAAGGCCTGCTGTGTTCAGTTTCTCCCTTTTTGCTTTTGGAGAATTTTTCATTCTCCCCAAAGAGCTCAACTTTGACTAATCAAAGACTTTAATCTTAAAATCAACCACTAACAGATTAATTTTACTTTAAAAATATTCTCTGTTTCTCCTATACTAAATTTAAATTTATTTTTTCACTTGTTTTCCTTCATTTGTAGCAAAATTTTATTTTGTATGCTGAGCTGTACTGGAGCACACATTGTCACCCCAGCTACATCTCTTCCAAGCATTAGGAAGCAGCCAGGAAGCTTTTCTGGTCCTGCCCCACCCCATGGTCAGAAGAATCTCTCATACCAGCATTCGGCAGCTGCTTGGTCCCAAGTAAACACACAGAGGCTTATATTACTTACAAACTGTATGGCCTATGCTAGCTAGCTCTTATAACTTAATTCAAGCCATTTCTATTAATCTATATATTGACACGTAGCTGTGGTGTTACTAGTCTGGAAGCATCTTCTTGCTCCTAGGGCAGTGAGTTGGCATCTCCTGGACTCTGCCCTTCTTCTCTCTGGATTTCCCTCCTGGCTGCAAGCTTTCTTGCCATAGGCCAAAACGCTTTATTTATTACCCAGTGGGAGCCACACATATTCATAGCATATACAAAGACATCCCACAGTTTTGGGATTGTTCAAACATGGGTGGACTTTTAGGTCAGTTCCAGTAGCCTGAGTCAGGCCATGTCTCCCAGAAGCTGTATCCATGATCTTATATACTCATATATTAGACTGAACTAAATCACATGTGTTAAGTTTCCCATAAGCACTAAAAGGTTAGAGAACTCAGAATTGTCCTTGTTTTGGAGATTAATTTGAGATTCCTAAGAGGTACTGACTGAGTGGTTATATGATATATGCTATTTGAGGAGGCTCCTCTGGCCTCTCCCCACAACCTCTTCCTCTCCCAGTTATCACTGTATGCTGTGAATACATGCTACTACTATTGGTTAATAAAGAAGCTGTTTTGGCCTATGGTAAGGCAAGATAAGATCCAGGTGGGGAATCCAAGAGACATCCAGGGAGAAGAGGGCGGAGTCAGAGCCGACACCAGTCTGATGCACAAGGAGCAACATGTCAACAGACCCTAATGTCATGGCCATGTGGAAAAACATAGATTAATAGAAATGGGTTAATTTAAGATGAAAAAAAAAACAAAACAAAACAAAAAAACAAGCTAGCAAGAAGCCTGAGCCATAGACCAAACAGTTTGCAGTTTGCAATTACTATTAAGGCTCTGACTGGTTATTTGGGTACCAGTGGGTGAGAAAGATTTATCTGGCTACACTCTGCAGCATGTTTCTCTCTGTGTGTCTCTTTCTCTCTTTCTGTATCTGTGTCTCCCTCTCTGCCTCTCTCTCTCTCTCTCTCTCTCTCTCTCTCTCTCTCTCTCTCTCTATTCTCTATTCTCATTCATTTTTTAATTTTTTTAAATTTTATTATTATTATTATATTTGTGTTTTAATTTTACACATCAGCCATGGGTTCCCCTGTCCTCCCTCCTCCTGCACCCGCCCTCACCTTCCCCCATCCCCTCCCCTCCATTCCCATCTCCTCCAGGGCCAAGAATCCCCTAGGGATTCATTTAAACCTGGTGGATTCAGTACAGGCAGGTCCAGTCCCCTCCTTCCAGGCTGAGCATGTGTCCCTGTATAAGCCCAAGATTCCAAACAGCCAGCTCATGCACTAAGGACAAGTCCTGGTCCCACTGCCTGGGATCCTCCCAAACAGTTCAAGCTATTTAATTGTCTCAATTTTCCAGAGGGCCTGATCAAGCTGGGAGCTCCACAGCCTTTGGTTCATAATTCATGTGTTTCCATTAGTTTGGCTATTTGTTCCTGTGCTTTTTCCAATATTGGTCTCAAAAATTCACACTCTTATAGTCCCTCCTCTTTCTCGACAATTGGACCCCTGGAGCTCCACCTGGGGCCTGACTGAGGATCTCTGCATCCACTTCCATCAGTTATTGGATGAGAGTTCCAGCTTGACTGGTAGGGTATTTGGTGATCTGATCACCAGACTAGGTCAGATCAGGCTTTCTCTCAACCATTGCCAGCAGTCTACAGAGTATGTATCATTGTGGATTTCTGGGGATCTCTCCAGCACTCTGTTCTCATGTGGTCTTCATTTATCATGGTCTGTTATTCCTTGTTCTCCCTTTCTGTTTTTGATCCAGCTGGGATTTCCTGCTCCCCTAAGCTTTCTTTCCCTCAGCCCTTGCCCTTCATTACTCCCACTGTCATCTAGGATGTTCATGTAGATCTCATCCATTTCTCTGTCATTGGCTGATCCCTGTGTCTTTCCTAGGGTCCTGTTTTCTAGGTAGAATCCCTGGAGTTGTGTAGCAGTCTAGTCATCTTTGTTTTACATCTAATATCCTCCTATGAGTGAGTACATACCATTTCTGTCCTTCTGAGTCTGGGTTACCTCACTCAGGATGATTTTTTCTAGATCCATCCATTTGCCTGCAAACCTCATGATGTTATTGTTTTTCTCTGCTGAGTAGTACTCCATTGTGTATATGTACCAGATTTTCTTTATCCATTCTTCAATTGAAGGGCATCTAGGTTGTTTCCAGGTTCTGGCTATTACAAACAAAGCTGATATGAACATAGCTGAGCAAATGCCCTTGTGGTATGATTGAGCATTCCTTGGGTATATGCCCAAGAGTGCTACAGCTGGGTCTTGGGGGAGATGGATTCCCAATTTTCTAAGGAAGTGCCATATTGATTTCCAAACTGGCTGTACAAGCTTGCATTCCCACCAGCAGTGGAGGAGAGTTCCCCTTGCTCCACATCCTCTCCAGCATAAGCTGTCTTCTGTGTTTTTGATCTTAGCCATTCTGACAGGTATAAGGTTAGAGTCATTTTGATTTGCATTTCCTGGATAATTAGGGATGTTAAATATCTTTCACCAATTTGAAATTCCTCTGTTGAGAATTCTCTGTTTTGTTCTATAGCCCATTTCTTAATTGGACTGTTGGGCATTTTGATGTCTAATTTCTTGAGTTCTTTATATATTCTAGATATCAGCCCTCTGTCAGATGTGGGGTTGGTGAAGACCTTTTCCCATTCTGTAGGCTGTCACTTTGTCTTGTTGACCATATCCTTTGCTCTACAAAAGCTTCTCAGTTTCAACAGGTCCCATTCATTGATTGTTTCTCTCAGTGTCTGTGCTACTAGTGTTATATTTAGAAAGTGATCTCTGGTGCCAATGCATTCAAGAGTACTTCCTAATTTCTCTTCTATCAGGTTCAGAGTAACTGGATTTATGTTGAGGTCTTTGATCCACTTGGACTTAAGTTTTGTGCATGGTGACAGATATGGATCTATTTGCAGCCTTCTACACATTGACATCCAGTTATGCCAGCATTTGTTCAAGATGCTTTCTTTTTTCCATTGTACAGTTTTGGATTCTTTGTCAAAAATTATACGTTCATAGGTGTGCGGGTTAATGTCAGGGTCTTCAATTCAATTCCATTGGTCCACATGTCCGTTTTTATGCCAGTACCAAGCTGTGTTTATTACGGTAGCTCTGTAGTAGAGCTTGAGGTCTGGGAGTGTGATGACTCCAGAGGCTGTTTTATTGTACAGGATTCTTTTGGTTATCGTGGGTTTTTTGTTTTTTCATATGAAGTTGAGTATTTTTCTTTCCAGATCTGTGAAGAATTGTGTTGGTAATTTGATGGGGATTGTGTTGAATCTGTAGATTGCTTTTGGTAAGATTGCCATTTTTACTATGTTAATCCGACCTATCCAAGAGCATGGGAGATCTTTCCACTTTCTGACATCTTCTTCAATTTCTTTTTTCAGGGACTTAAAGTTCTTGTTGTATAGGTCCTTCACATGCTTAGTTAGAGTAACCTCAAGGTAGTTTATATCATTTGTGGCTATGGTAAAGGGTGATGTGTCTCTGACTTCCTTCTCAGCCTGTTTGTCTATTGTATATAGGAGGGCTACTGATTTTTTTGAGTTGATCTTGTATCCTGCTATGTTGCTGAAGGTTTTTATTAGCTCTATCAGTTCCTTGGTTGAATTTTTGGGGTCACTCATGTGTACTTTCATGTCATCTGCAAATAGGGAAAGCTTGACCTCTTCCTTTCCAATTTGTATCCCCTCAATCTCCTTATGTTGTCTTATAGCTCTGGCTATAAGTACTATATTGAATAAGTATGGAGAGAGGGGACAGCCTTGCCTTGTTCCTGATTTTAGTGGTATTGCTTTGAGTTTCTCTCCATTTAATTTGATGTTGGCTGTTGGCTTGCTGTAGATTGCCTTTATTATGTTTAGGTATGTTCCCTGTATTCCTGATCATTCCAAGACCTTTATCATGAAGAGGTGTTGGATTTTGTCAAATGCCTTTTCTGCATCTAGTGAGATGACCATGTTTTTTTTCTCTGAGTTTGTTTATATGGTGTATTACATTGACGGACTTTTGTCTGTTGAACCACCCTTGCATCCCTGGGATGAAGCCTACTTGATCATGGTGGATAATTGTTTTGATGTTTTCTTGAAGTCTGTTTGCCAGTATTTATTGAGTATTTTTGTATCAATGTTCATGAGGGATATCAGTCTATAGTTCTCTTTCTTTGTTGCAACTTTGTTTTGTTTAGGAATCAGGGTAATTGTAGCCTCATAGAAGTAGTTTGGTTATATACCTTCTGCTTCTATTGTGTGGAACAATTAAAAGAGGATTGGTATTAAGTCTTCTTTGAAGATCTGGTAGAATTCTGCAGTGAAACCATCAAGTCCAGGGCTTCTTTTTTTTTTTTTTTTTTTTTTTGTTGGGAGACTTTTAATGACTGATTCTATTTCCTTAGGGGTTATTGGACTATTTATATGGTTTATGTGGTCTTGATTTAACTTAGGTATGTGGTATCTATCCAGAAAATTATCCATTTCTTTAGATTTTCCAATTTTGTGGAGTAGAGGTTTTTGAAGTATGACCTGATGATTCTCTGGATTTCCTCATTGTTTGTTGTTATGTTCCCCTTTTCATTTCTGATTTTGTTAATTTGGATGCTCTCTCTGTGTCTTTTGGTTAATTTGAATAAGGGCTTGTCTATCTTGTTGATCTCCTCAAAGAACTAACTCTTTGTTTCATTAATCCTTTGTATTGTTCTCTTTATTTCTGTTTCATTGATTTCAGCTCTCAATTTGATAATTTCTTGGCGTCTATTCCTCCTGGGAGACTTTGCTTCTTTCTGTTCTAGGTCTTTCAGGTGTGCTGTCAAGTCACTAGTGTGAGATTTCTCCAGCTTCTTTATGTGGTCATTTAGTGCTATGAATTTCCCTCTTAGCACTGCTTTCATAGTGTCCCATAAGTTTGGGTATGTGGTGTGTTCATTTTCATTGATCTCTAGAAAGTCTTTAACTTCTTTCTTTATTTATTCCTTAACCCATTGGTGATTCAGTTGAGCATTATTCAGTTTCCATGAGATTGTATGATTTCTGTAGGTTTTTATTTTTTGTTGTTGTTGTTGTTGAAATCTAACTTTAAACCATGGTGGTCAGATAGAACACAGGAGGTTATTCCAATTGTTTTGTATCTGTTGAGATTTGCTTTGTGGCCAAGTATGTGGTTGATTTTAGAGAAGGTTCCATGGGGTGCTGAGAGAAGGTATATTCTTTTTTGTTCAGATGGAATGTTCTGTAGATACCAAGTAAGTCCATTTGAGCCATAACATCAGTTAAGATCATTACGTCTCTGTTAAGTTTCAATTTGGCAGTTATGTCCAGAGGTGAAAATGGGGTGTTGAAGTCTCCAACTATTAATGTGAGGGCTTTTATATGTGATTTAAGCTTTAGTAATGTTTCTTTTACTTATGTGGGTACCCTTGTGTTTGGGGCATAAATGTTCAAAATTGAGACTTCATCTTGATGGATCTTTCCTGTGATGAGTATGTAATGTCCTTCATCATCTCTTTTGATTGATTTTATTTTGAAGTCTATTTTACTGGATATTAGGATGGCTACACCAGCTTGCTTCTTAAGACTAATTGATTGGAAAATCTTTTCCCAGCCTTTTCTTCTTAAAAGGTGTCTGTCTTTGAATTTGAGGTGTGTTTCTTGTATGCAGCAGAAAGATGGGTCCTGTTTTTTTATCCATTCTGTTAGTCTGTGTCTTTTTATAGGTGAATTAAGTCCATTGATATTAAGGGATATTAATGACCAGTGATTGTTTGTTCCTGTTATTATTTTCATTTTTTGGTGGTAGTGTGTGTGTACTTCTCTTCTTTGGGGTTTACTGCTGTGGTGTTATTTATTGCCTGTGTTTTCATGGGTGTATCTGCCTTCCTTATGTTGGAATTTTCCTTCTAGTGCTTTCTGTAGGGCTGAGTTTGTGGATAAGTATTGTTTAAATCTGTTTTTGTCTTGGAAGGTCTTATTCACTCCATCCATGATGATTGAAAGTTTTGCTGGGTATATTAGTCTAGGCTGGCATCCATGGTCTCTTAGTGTCTGCATTATATCTATCCTGGTCCTTCTGGCTTTCAAAGTCTCCATTGAGAAATCAGGTTTTTTTCTGATGGGTTTGCCTTTAAAAGTAACTTGGCCTTTTGCTTTGTCCTTTGCTGCCCTTAATATTCTTTCTTTATTCTGTACGTTTAGTTGTTTAATTATTATGTGGTGAGGGGACTTTTTTGGGGCATCTAGTGTGTTTGGTGTTCTATAGGCATCTTGTATCTTCATAGGCATTTCATTCTTTAGTTTGGAAAGTTTTCTTCTATGATCCAGTTAAATATATTTTTGGTGCCCTTGAGTTGGTATTCTTCTCCTTCCTCTATCCCTATTATTTGTAGGTTTGGTCTTTTCATGGTGTCTCAAATTTCTTGGACATTTTGGGTCATGACTTTGTTTTTAGTGTTTTCTTTGACTGGTGAATCTATTTCTTCCAAAGTACCTTCAACACCAGAGATCCTCTCTTCCATCTCTTGCATTCTGTTGGTTATACTTCTACCTGAAGTTCCTATTTGTTTACTCAGATTTTTTATTTCCAGCATTCCTTCTTCTAGTGTCTTCTTCATTTTTTCTATTTCCCTTTTCAGGTCTTGGACTGTTTCCCTTGCTTTTTCATGATTTTCCTTCAGGGACTTACTGTTTTCTTCTGCTTTAATTGTCCTTTCCTCTAGTTTTTTATAGTGTTCTTCCCATTTTTTGTTTGTCTGTTCCTCCACTTTATTTTTGATTTTTTCTATATAAGGCTCTAACCTCTTCATGATGTTACTTATAAGGTTGTTTTCTTCTTCTTCTTCCATTCCATGATGTTTAGGTCTAGCTGTTGGAGAAGGGCTAGGTTCTGGTGTTGCTGTATTGCTCTTCAATTTGTGGTATGTACTTTTGCCTTGACAGCTGCCCATCTCCTTATGGGTTCGTTCTTGGTCTTATGAGTGTACTTGGTCCAGACAGAGCTGACAGATGTAGGGAGCCTCTCTCTGGTCCAGATGAAAGCTCTGGGCCAGATGGGAGCTCTGGGCCAGATGAGAGTGCTGGCCAGATAGGATCTGGGGGGCTAGACTCTGAGTCCCAGGAAGTCGCTGGGGTCTTCTTATCTTGTCCAGATGGGAGTTCCGGGATAGGATGGAAGCTCTGGTCCAGATGGGAGTTCCAGGTGAATGGGAGCTGGGGGCTGGTCTCTGAGTCTCAAGAAGTGGCTAGGGTCTCGGGCAAATGTGTGTGGGGGCAGGGTGTGGAGACTGCAGGGTCTGTCTGCAGTCTTGGAAAAGTGTAGCCTTCACGCAGGGCCTGAGGAATGGCTGGAAACTGGGGCCCAGTTGGGCAGGTCTTCCCCAGAGTGGCTGGTGCCCTAGGCTGTGACCCAGGTGAGGGCCTCTCTGTATGTGACTCCAGGCACTCACCTCTGGTCCAGGTGGGAGTTCCAGGGCAGGATGGAAGCTTTCTATTCTCATTCTTAATGAAGCTCTTCTCTGGGGTCTAAAGAAAGTCCCCCTTCTCTTTCCAATCTCATCACGTTTAATGTTTAAACTCCACATAGTGTATTCCTTCTGTCTAATGCTCTCTATCTCACTTTCTAGGCCCAGTCAAGACCTTGAGGCCCTCTCATTCTGATAAATATCATTCAAGAGAATTATGTGTAAGCTTCCTTTGCTTCCTCTCCTAAATCAGAACAGTATACAAGTTCCACAGCTCCAGGCATGGACTTCATGATGCTGCCTTATATAGAAGCAGCTAGAAGCATCTTCTGTATTGAGAACAGGCTTCTGGGGAGGAAAGTAGATTATCTCATTAAAGGATAATAATTCTTCCCATTTCCATGCAGGCTAGCCTGGAATTTAAACTTTCTACCCAGAACTAGGCGTGGTTTTAGAGTAGGAAAAAAAAATAAGTAAATGAAAATAACTCCTGGTCAAGAGATGGTGTCCTTGATCTGGCTGGAGACCTAATATTGTAGTTGGGACTGGAGTGACCATGCCTAAGATGGTGGGCTCACCTTAAGGTACTCTAAAGATAGGTGGAATAGTTGAACCTTTAGTGAGATGCTGTATTTGTTCTTCTGAGAATCCTTGACCCTAGTGTAGCTTACTGGGCCTTAGCCATGCAAATATGTGATGTGTAATTCTGCTTTGTTGTTCTTGTTTTGTGTTATAGAGAAGAGTTTACATTCTCTTTCTTTTTGTCTACTTCTAATTTAAGCCCCATTCTTTACACTTCCAGTTTCTGTCAAGTTTTGGACTTCCCTCTCAGTCACGGCCCTACTTCTCTACCCATGCCTGACCTTCATACACTGTCAATGACATGGTTTTGGTTTTATCTCCTCTTCTGTTCTCCTGTTGAGGTTTACAGCTTGACTACCATGAGCACTCTCTCTTTTAAACGCCAGTCAAATTGTCCTTGAGTAGTTTTTTTAGTCCATTCTTGTATTATTCTTTTAATAAGATTAAGAACTCCAAAGGGGCTCCCTTCTCCCTTTGGCAGAGGAACTTAGAAGAAAGCCTAAAAACCTTCACTGTTCATATGGTAATTTGAATTCCAAGGAAGGACATGCTCATTTTTACATGTTAGTATTGCCAGGAAAAGAATACGGTCTGAAGCTCAAAACCAACACACCAGGCTTAAACTTTGAAATTCTCTGGCAGCACACATAGCTTAAGAAGAGAAACTCAAAGAGACAAAGGCTGGTATTCATTGTTGTTATTGGAAAGAAAAGGCAGCTGAGGTACATCTTATGTAAAAAGTGGTATTATGTAAATAATGCTTTGTGTTGGATTTTTCAAGCAACTTAAATAGACAGAAGGCAGAAAAAGACAGAAGTCTGACTTCAGCAGACTGATCTGTTTATTTTAAACAGAGAAGGACAGAAACTCCCCTATGGGAAAGGAGATGCCTTTTGGGGGAAAAGGTGGCTGTGACCCTTTTAGGGATAATGTAAGGGGCTACTGTTGGCAGCCAAGAGACTAGGGGTGGAGTGAGTCTATTGCTTGTTCTGCAGTTTCTGTTTCCTTGAATTGTCTACTTCAAGGAAGACAGATTACTCTGGGAGATAGGTTATCTCTGCAAACATTCCTTTCTAGAATGACTGGGCAAGACATGATTTTGTAGGAATCCCGCTTTACAGGTGAAACACTCTATTACCTTGAGTCAGAAATGTCATAAAGTGATGAACTCCTAACCTCCTGTTGCGTTTAGAGCTATACAATAGCTTCAGGACAATGTGTTCTTCAGAGACTGGCATGGGGTTCTATTAAAACTTTAACCCTAATACGTAGCACAATAACTTGAATATTAAAATTCCTAATATAGATACCCACATGTCAGGGGTAGCAGAATATGGTCTTCTTAGCAAAACTGTTGTCTTCATGAGATCGATCATGCCTTCTTGCAAGTGTCCACCCTAAATATTGACTGTTAGCATTTCCTTCTATAAGGAGAATGAGGGGGGGCACTGAATCCTCACTTGAGTGTACAGTCACTACTCCCAGCCATTTGTATGACATTCACCCTTAGTACTTGGATGCTCAGTGGTTTCAGGAAGAGACTAGAGTATACCAGATAGGGAAAGTTATTGGAGAGGGTTTCCATCTCTGGGGATATTTGTGATGAAATGTGGTTTTATTTGTATGTTAATAAATAAAGTTGCCTGGGCATCAGAGCTAAGAGCAAGCCATTTAACTGAAGTCTGGCAGTGGTAGCATATTCCCTTAATCTGATCACTTGGCAGGCAGAGCCTGTGTGTTCAAGGACACAGCCAGCTTGGAGACACACGCCTTTAATCTCAATACCAACCATAGAGACCTGGAGCTCTATATAGACAGGCAGTGATGAGGAGGTCATGTGGTTGCGTTTAGAACCAAAGAGAAGGCAGAACAGAAAGTCAATAAAAATACAGACACACAGGAAGCAGATCTCTTTCTCAGGGGAAGGCTGACAGCTTCAGCGAAGGGTAAGAAGGCAGTCTTAGCTCTTGGGGGCTGCTCCATCTCTGGGCTTTTAACTCTGCATTTGGCTCTGTGTTTATTTGGTAAGATCTTTCAGAATTACATCTACGTCCATCAGAGTGGCCATAGGGAGCCTCATGTCCAGGTGGAGTGTAGACCTTCCAGAAGGGCCGCTCGAGGGTCATTCATGCTCCTGGCCCCGTCTCTCACCCATGTGAAGTGAGTGAGACCAATAAACCCTTTGGTTCCCCCAGTAGGACTGTGCTAGAATCACACTTCGGTTTGTCATAGGGACATTTTAAAGAGGCAGGGAGACATTGTTTACATCTCTCCTGGGGAGAAATTCTTACACCATCAGGAAAGATACCATAATCAAATGTCCTTAATTATATTTTCCTTTTTTTTTTTTTTTTTTTTTAGATTAGCAGCAGAAGGAAGTACAACGTTTGGGGAAGCCTGGTCACTAAGTTTTAAAACTTACATAGGAAAGTGGCAATTATCTAAAGCATTAGAATATAATAAGGCATAATGTTAAAAGTTTTGGAATTTTGGACTTTGTACACTCACAAAGGATTGAGAATACATCTTATTTGTGTGTGATTTTGGCTCATTATTATTTGAACTAATATAAAAATAGATAAATATAAAATGTTTTTTATTCATTTTAAACCAGTTTTGAAATTCTGTTATCATTAACATGTATTTAATAGAAAATATCACTGTAGACAGAAAAAGAGGAAACATTTTTCTATTTGTAAATTCTGTTCTAATTTCTGTGGCAGTCACCTGGTATCTCATGCCAAATTTGAGATTTTTGCTAAATGCTGCACCTTTAGAAATTCAGGTAGACCTTGTGTGGTGATGACTTTGGAAAGGAAGACAAGTGACCGGAAGGTCAGGGCACAGGTCCAGTGACCCTTCCCATCCCTCTTTCTGTAGGAGAATGTCAACAGTCAACAATCCTTATTGTGATGTGAACTGGGGAGATGGCATGGTCAGGAAAGTGGGGGTGTTGCTAACATGAGGACCCCAGTTATGTCCCAGGGCTGGTATAAAAAAGCTGATGCACTGCTGTGCAGTTATAATCCTAGGACTGGAGAGCTGGATGCATAAGAACCCTTGAGGCTTGCTATCTGTCCAGAGCATCCCATTTGCCAAGTTAAAGAAACAGTTTCAAATACAATAAAACAGAGCAAGGTAGCTAGATCCTAAAGAAAGTCCTTTGAGATTGTTCTTGTGTCTCCCCACACATGGGCATATGGTACACAAGCTATGGACACCCCAAGGCAAACAAGGTTTCGATGTTAGGGAAAGCATTGACTTTGTTCAGTCCCTGAACACATCTCAGAAAAATCCAGTGGTTCCTAACTATGCAATTAAAATCATTGGTGAGACTGTCAGGAATGGCTTTGTGTTTCCCTGAAACCACTGAACACATCTTTTGCATAAGAATAATCTATCAAAGGAACAAAACAAAAAAACTACAGGAGAGAATTGCTTTTTGCACCATTCCTATTTAACCCATCCCCTCATAATTTTATGAACATTTCAAAAATATTTTTTGAGGAAAATATTTTTGCTTTGAAGTACCAATTGTATATATATGTGTGTGTGTGTGTGTGTGTGTGTGTGTGTGTGTATCCTACAATTTTTAAAGAAAACTGTTCAGTAAATTTTTATTATAACAACTTTCCTAACATGAAAGTAACAATAGTATGCCTTAGAAGGAGCAAAATATTGTGAAATTTGAACATTCCAATTTTATTTACTTTGGCTTGTGTATTTTGTTTGACTTAATCGCTCTTCAATTGCTATGAAGAGACAACATGGGGCAAGGCAACTCATACAGATAAGCATTTAACTGGGGAGTTACAGTTTCAGAGGCTTAGTGAGTTATCATGGCAGGGAACATGGGGCCAGGCATGGCACTGGTGCAATAGATGAGAACGTTACATCCTCATCAATAGGCAGGCAGGGAGTGAGATAGACACCAGGCCTGGCATGAGGTTTTGAAACTACCCCTCCCCCCCATAGACATACCTCCTCCATCAGGAATCCACCTTTTCCATGGAGGCCATGCTTTAGAATGCTTCCCAGCCACTCACCAACTAGGGATCATGCATGTGAATGTATCAGCCTAATGAAGCCATTCTCATTCAAGGTGTCATACTGTCTTTGCAGTTGCCTTTTGTTTCTTTGTTGTTGTTGTTCTTTAAATTAATTAACTAACTAATTGATTCTTCTGTCATGTATTACTCTAGTTTCCTGTCCCTGCCCTCCTCCCACATTCCCCGCAAATATCCCCCCCAACTCTTCTCTCTCCCAGATCCATACATCCATTTCCCTTCAGCAAAGAACAGGCAGGCATCCCAAGGAGATCAACCAAACATGGCAAAACAAGTCACAATGAGACTAGGCACAAGCCCTCATATTAAGGCTGAATGAGGCAATCCAGTAAGAGGAAAAGAATCCTAAGCACAGGCAAAAGAGTCAGAAACAAACCCACTCACAATGTTAGGCTTCGTACAAGAACACTAAGCTGCGCAACCATAACACATATGGAGAGGGCCTAGGCCAGACCCATACAGCCTCCATGATTATGGCTCCAGTCTCTGTGAGCACCTATGAACCATGTTTTCCTTATGCTATGTTCTTGTGGTGTCCTTGATCCCTCTGGCTCCTACAATCCTTCCTCCCTCCTTCTTTTGGATTCCCAGAGCCTACTGTTTGGCTATGTGTCTCTGCATCTGCTTCTATCAGTTGCTGGATGAAGCCTCTCTGATGATGATTATGCTAGGCTCTGGTCTACTAGTATATTAGAATATCATTAAGAATCACTTCACTGACATTTTGTTTATTTGCTTGTTTTTGCCAGCTGTGTTTGGTTCTATCCTAGGTCTCTGGGCTGTCTTGTCTTTAGTTTCTGGCCCTCCAGACAGTATTAGGTGTGAACTCCCTCTTGTGGCATGAATCTCAAGCTGGACCAGTCACATTTACCCTACCACTTCTTGCAGGCAGGACAAATTTATAGGTTGAAGGTTTTGTGGCTGGGTTGGTGTCCCAGTCCCTGTATTGGAGGCCTTATCTGGTTATAGAAGATGATTGTTCAGGCTCCATATGCCCTATTACTAGCAGTCATTGGTCAGGTCACCCCCATAGATTCCAGGAAGTTTCCATTTCACTGATATCTATCTCACCCCTGAAATGCCACCCCTCCCCCACCGAATGCTACTGTCTCTTCCAGTACTTTTCGACTCCTACCTGTTCCCTCCTGTGCACTTCCCCACCTGTGCCAGGTCCACCCACAAATTCTATTCTATTTTCCCTTCCCAGGGAGATAGCTATACAGCCTTTTGGCTAAGATCGAGTGTAATATTGATTCTTATCACTTTTTTGTTTTGTTTTGTTTTGTTTTGTTTTTTGATGTATGTGTGTGGTTCGTGTGTGTGAGCACGTGTGCTTCATGTTCTATTTCTTTGCTCTTTTAAGAAAGTGAAACCAAGAGGGCATGGAGGTAGGCTATGGGTAGGGAAGGAGGATCTGGGAGCAGTTTGGGGGAAGAAAATGGGTGATGAGAATATATATTTTAAAAGGTGTGTTGTGGGGATAGTAGTGCATGAGACTTAAAGACTGCGGACCAAGTGTAAGTATAAACATTTGGAATGTGTTACAAGCCTTACGCTCTTCATATGTTAACCAAAGAAACTCAATGTCTGCATTCAGACTTAAGATTTATATATTTTTATTGTTAAAGCATCAGAAACTCATCTTGACCTGTGCCTCTGCCAGTTATTTTTATTCATATTGTGTCAAGTGATTTATCTTCCTTGGGAACGGCCGCTCAACATTTCAAGTTACTAGCTCCCTGTTTGTATTATCTCAAAGTCCTTTACATATCAAGTCTGATTAGCCTTGTGCCTATGCATAAAAGCACTCTGTTCTGAATGGCCCATTTTATCTGTTAATCTGTAACCTCTATTTCATGCAGAGTTGATGCAGCTACAAAATTCATAAATCTCAATATCAGCATTTATTTTACAATTGAAACAATATTTCCTTCACATAAAAAGATAGAGTATTTTTTTTCTCCTGATAAACTAGAGAGGTTTGCAGTTGAAAATCAAAATTGTGTTGAAATCTGGAAAGCTATGTTTTGTTTACCTTTAAGCACATAGTATTTTTAGGTCTCTTTATTAAAACACATATACTCTCAATTAATCAGTTCAACCAAGTTTTCTCTGAGTATTGTTTTACCTTTATGGATTGAAAACACTAAATACAATGCTTATATTCACTAGGGAATATTTCACCCTTGAACAAAAGCAGAATGACTAAATGTGACTAAGAAAGATTTGCCATTTAACTGTCTTTCCTAACAGAAGGCTCTGTCATTCTCTGAATGTACAAGTGCTGTGTGATCATGAACATCACATCATAGACATCTGTGCAAAGTTTCCACGTTCATACCATGACTTCTGCATGCTGGATAATTTATCACAGTACCATCTGCTTAAAAACCTTAGTTGCCAGCCTGGATGGATTTTCAGGCAGATAAATTATTTTTTGTCTTCACGTAAATGTGTTTGCTGACACTTGCATGACAATATTTTATAGATTGCTAGCTTTTAAAAGCAAAATAATATTGCAAAGATAAAATCACTATTTAAAAGAACTACAATACCAACTGAAGAAATAACTCTTAACCAGATGATAATCAGTTATGAGTTGTCATGGTCAAGCCATGTTTTAAAAACACATAAAAAGGGGTTTTAATAAATTTTCAGGTAGAAAAATATCTTTATTGTATGTGTGAGTGTCCTCTGTCATTCAGGACAGTATCATAGAGATATCAATTAGGTTCTTTAGAAACAAAGTGTATGCATGTAGATATTTAATATGGATAATAATCTTCATATTTTTAGTTTGAACGAAATTAAACGTCATTTAGCATGCACACAAAATTAAAATACAAGTGGTCAAACATGGAAATATAACACAGCCATCTCAACATTTCTACTTTCATGATACACCATGAAAATTGTAGTTTACATGGATGGAGAGATGAGATAGCTCTGTAGGTAAAAGTGTTTATTACGTAAACATGAGGACCCAAGTTTGTACCTCTTAAAAACCTGGGTGTGGTTGCCTGCAGGTGTAACCCCAGCACAGTGGAAGACAACTTTGGCTTGCTAGTCCTCAGACTAGCTGCAGGTTTAATGAGAGATCTGTGAAAATTAGGACAGCAACAGGGAGGAACATCTGATATCCTTCTTTGGTCTCTACACAGACACTTGTGTACACACACACACACACACACACACACACACACACACACACTATAGTTCACAGAAAATCTGGCTGTAAGGTATTCGTGAAACCACTCACCCACCAATTTTTGCATTACGGGCAGGTAACAGTTATCCTGCATGAGTTGTTCACAGTGACATAGCTAATCATATTAACAAAAGCTCACCATTGGAAAAAATACTGTGTGTGTGTGTGTGTGTGTGTGTGTGTGTGTGTGTGTGTGTGTAATAACAATGTGCATGCCCACTATGACACAAAGATTCCAAGGACCTGGCTCTCCTGAGAAGAGTGAAAACTTCAAGGACTGCGAGTTGTAGGTTGTAGGCTGGAGAGCTGGGAATACTTTGAGCGAAATCTAAAGGCCGCCTGCTAGCATAGTTCCTTCCTACTCGCGGGGTACAAGATCTTCTTCCATAGAGTTTCCAACTATTACATTTTGAAGGCTCTCTGCTTTATACAGCCTCCAGCCATGTAAATGTAATCCTAACAACAAAATCTTCACAGAAACACTTCAAAGGACATTTTATTGAATATCTGGTCACCATGTTCCAACTATTCATGCTGCACCTCTATTGATTTCTTCCCAGTACTTGATGTCTCCAGGAATTTATATATCCTTTTCTTTCTTATACATCACTATGTAGATATTTATGAGGAAGCCTATATAAATTGCCAACATAGTAGAGCCCAAATATTTATAGCGATTTCATCCAGCACTCTCATGAATATAAAAACATTTAGGTTCTCAAACTCTTACAGAAAATAGCTACTTTCCTAAAGCCAATATGCTTCGCTGGTGCTCTTAAACCAAGTTTACATGCTCATAAGAGTTAGAGCAATGTAAATCTGTATAAATAACTGGTGGAAAACTGTTTGGCGACTAAGGACAAGGAAAAAGAGGATAAACACTCAGTACTAGTATGTTAGTTTTGCTAAGTATTTTCCATCCATGGTTGATTGGATAAATAGACATAAAGCCTGCCTTTTTAGACAATGACTATGCATTCCTAAAAACATAAGCAACACATGACTTCTCTGGAACTGTTCTGAGATAGTGCTTTGAATTAAGTAACCAAGTTTTAGAATGTTGAACTGTGTTAAATAAAAAAATACATATGTAGATTTTCTTATACTGGTTTGTGAAATTAAAAAGACATCATAACTATAGTCCTTTTTTGAAAGCAAAAGTACATTAGTTGATTGAAGTGAAAATCACTGATAAAAATATTGCAACACAGTGATGATGGAGTACTTGAATAGATTCAGTGCTAAAGCACACACATACATACACACACACACACACACACACACACACACGGATATGATGTGTGGTTGCATGTGTATGTTTATGTATACATACATATGTGTGTATATATTTATATGTGCATATATGTATAGATAATGTATAAATGCATAGATGTATAGATACGTACATATATGTATATATACATATATATGTATGTTTATATGTATATACATATGTATATATGTAGGTACATATGATCACTTCACCCATAATCATTTTGTACTTCTGCACCTTTAGTAATGCTTCTTTGGTTTTCATATCTTGTTCAAGTCTCAAACATAACTGACCCACCATCTATTTTTTCATTAATTTCTAGAGGCCTGCAGCACAACCTGAATTTCAACACTATCAGGCCAGTAAAATAATCTGTAAGTTTAAATAAATCTCTATTACTTTCTACAACCAAATTTTAATGCATTTCTCCAAACAGATCTATATATTTTCTTTATATTATCTGGGTCAACAGATTCAGGAGCTATGAGAATAAATATCTTTTTATAGGGCAGACTGATCTTTGGCAATTATACTAAATGAAATTTAATTAAACTTTCTGAAGATGTTTGGTTATATTTGAAATGCTGGTTTCCCTGTTACAAGCAGCATATGGATGTTTGGAATGTTTCTTCTTTATTTAAAAAGACAATGCTTGTCCCAGTATTATAGATTCTACTATAATGTCAAATTTTCATACTGGGGAGGTAGTTCTGTAAGTAAAATTTATTGATTTCTTGCTTTGCAAACTTGAGGACCTGAGTTTGAACCCTAAGTACATAAATAAAACTTCAGGCATGATCACACACATGTGTGTAGCTCCATCACTGGGGGTATGTGGTGAAGAGTATGGAGACATGAGGCTCCCTGAGACTGGCTGTTTGTCAGCTTAGCATGAGGTTCATTGAAGAGGCCTCACCTCAAGGAAATAAGAAGGGAAGTGAAAAAGCAGACTCCCAATAACCTCTGCTGGCCCCTACACACATATGCGCAATCATGAGCACCTGTATACACACATGTAAAGTACATAATCTTTTTCACTCAAATGTATACAGATACTTTTTTCAAGAGAGTTAAAATGTGTGCATATTAATTACAACGTTAATTTTTTTGTATGTTTTTTGTTGTTGTTTTTTCGAGATAGGGTTTCTCTGTGTAGCTTTGTGCCTGTCCTGGAACTCTCTTTGAAGACCAGACTGGCCTTGAACTCACAAAGATCTGCCTGCTTCTGCCTCCCGAGTGCTGGGATTAAAGGCGTGTGCCACCACTGCCTGGCTACAACATTACTTTTAATTAGGGCTAACTCAAACACTTATATTGTCTCTCCCTTCATGTGAAATATGTCATGAACTTCATTTAAGTTTTTGCCTATAACATATGTCATCTTCTATGGTAGATACTACTCATATTATTTTAAAATCAATAAATAGAGTTGGGAACATTGCTCATTGGTAGGTGCTGATCTATCTTGGGCATGACCTTGGCTTCAATCCCTAGTACTGCAGAAAAAAATTATCCAATAAAATGCATAAGGTAGAGTAGGTGACTGCCATTACTAAAATGTAATTTTGGTCTTCTATCAAGGCCAACCATAGTAAATGAACACATTCATTTTTCTGTAACTCCAGTACCAATTTTGTATACATCTTCCACTAGTAGTATACTTTTATTTTTCATCAGTTTTAAGGAGTTATTGCTATATTTGCTTCTTTTTGTAGGAAATGATTTTGACTTAAAAGTTCTCAGCAGACTATTTAATATTGTAAAAGTAAAGAGTAATAAATATTCTTTCACTTATCTCACTAGACTATAAGCATAATTGTACAGACAATGATATGGTTACTGCATTATTCTATACTTAGATATTTAGGTTTTTTTAAGTCATAATAACTATAGTGATATATAAATAAACTAGATACTTCTTAGCCTTTACTTTATAAAGGAACTCTAGTAGGCCTGGCCCAGTTTTACAGCAGAATCATAAACTTACAGCCTCTCTTAGATTAAAAAGTCACTGTAGCAAATCCTATGATATAGTCTTGGATATAGGAAAAAAAATGGTCTCATGTGGTAAAAAAATCAGGGATGCCTGTGAGCTATAGCTTTGCTAGGACTCAAAGGCATGAGTCTACTTCAGTTGTTTTACAGACCCCAGTTCACTGCATTTTCTCTTATGCGGATTTCAGTACAGATTGTAAACAATGGCAATCCACTTCTCACAGTAGAATGGACTCTAAGTAAGTATTGTCAATCAACAGCCTATTTCCTCACCTGCCCATTCCAGAGGGAGTAGAAACTCCTCCCCTTTCCTTAGTCTTGGAACTCCCCTGCCCTACCTGCTTGGACCAAGTTACAAATACACCTTCTGTCCCTAATATAGATCCATTTCAAAACCTGGGACATAAGGCTGAGGTGCCTATTCAACCTATCAATGCTGGTCATGGCGGCCAGTCTCTTCTAGCATCCCAAGGTCCCTGTCTGTCACAGGGTATGACTCCCACACCCCACCCTTAATTTTAAATGGTTTTGTGTCATTCCTCTTTCCTATGGATTCTTTTTGGCTACATGCCCTCAAGTCCAGACTCATCTTTGGAGCTTATGGAATGATTCTGATTTCTTTAGGGATTTACAGACCATATGTGATTGAATTGCTATGATTAAGTCATGCTAAGTTAACAATATTTCTCACCTTCCATGATGGTGGAAAGATTTATAAATTCCTTGAATTCTTTTTTGACAGGAAAAAAAACCAAAAAAACAAAAACAAAAAAACAAAAACATTTGGTCATTCATCATCAGTTTCGGTATTATTCTAGCTGTGGTGCTCATATTCCCATGCTTCTGCCAGTCATCCTCCGGTGACTGACAAGCCCAATTAGGTCTCTTCACCATGATTTCCAAATGTCTAAATTAAAAAATAAAAAAGGAGGAGATGATGTGGATCAAATGGTGGCCATTGCTGCTTGACAAAGTTCCAGCATTTCAACATTGTACCCCACACTTCTCCTGCACCTTTTTACATTTTAATGATTCTCAATGTGTGTTATGGGAGTTAATCCTCAAGGCCTCAAGGTTAATGCCCTCTGGCAGATTGATGTCACCCATGTACCCCAATTTGGAAGACAAAAATATGTTCTTATTACAATAGACACTTGAGCCACTGCCCAAACTGTGGAAAGTTCTAGGAAACTTATATCATAGGTGCTCTTCATTCAGCATTGTGGGTCTGCTGTAACAAATCAAAACTGATAATGTCCCCACATTCATCAGCATTCCTTTTAAAACCTGCTCTATGGGAAGTTACTCACCATACAGGAAATCCCTTACAATCCCCAGGGACAAACTATAATTGAAAGGGCACTCAAAACTCAGCTAAAATGGCAAGACACAGCCTCTTACCCAATATTCAATTGGCAATGGCTAACAACACTACACATTCTTTATATATATAATATCTCCCATTGTTCTCCATTTACATAAACTAAAATTAACCCTCCCCTTGTTGATTAATATGGTGGGACCTCCTAGATGGGATCTAGAAGGGACCTGACTGTTTCCTCACAATAGGAAGTGACTATGCTTGTGTATTCCCATAGGATCTGTCTTGTCCTATCTGGGTACCAGCATGAAAATACTGACACCACCCCACCTGCAAAGAGGATGGTCTGCCTATCATTGATCTGGAAGGGATGGAGGAGACCCAAAAGGAGACAGAGGAACCAGATCATCTAGAAGGACATTCATGACCTAGTGGCAGCCACACAACACATGTGCTCTCCTTAAGCCTCTCTCTCTGCTCTTTTGATGGCAGTCTTTGTTATATTACAAGCCTATTTCACCACTGCTTAAAACCCTAACTCTTTCCCTAACATCCATCACTGGAGTTTTTCCTATTCAGAAACCTATGATGTCAAGAACCAGGAATTCAGGTCCTCCCTAGTCCATCCTCCCAACCAAGGATGCCACAGCTCTATTCCTGTTCCTGTCTATTCTAACTCCACCTCTGTGACCCCCAAAGCCCTATTGACAAAGGGTCGCAAAGGGGAAGTGGGCTGCCTCATTAACCAGGAATATTACAGCAGCTGCCATAACTGGTCCTGCAAAATTGAACTCAGTTCCCACAGAAACAGCCTGTTTTAAAACCTAAATAACCATTTCACCATTACTATGGATGACCCCTGGGGTAAAAGATGGAGAGCAAGAGTTGTGGAACAACAACAACATTGGTCATGCTACACATCCCTCTGCTAATATTCATATTTCTTAACTGCTTGTACAGGCTTCCCAATTCATGCTAACACATAAACATATTCTTGAACAGGAAACACAACTGAGAAGAAGTGTTCAATTCACCTTGTCTTGGTTACAATATGTCCAATATGTCACTGACCTGCTAACCCTTACATCTTTATGCCTCTCAATATTTATTTTGTGCCTCTTCTCTGCATCGCCTCTTAGCCACAGTTCCTGCTAAACAAACCTTACATGTTTCCTCCTCAAACTCAGGTCTTTCCTTGAATCAATCCTTAAAAGGGATCCCCTTCTTTGAGCCCCCCCCCCCACCTCTTTGCCTTGTGGGTAGCAAGGGGACATCCTATGTCCTACCCTGTTCCTGGAGAGAGAGAGAGAGAGAGAGAGAGAGAGAGAGAGAGAGAGAGAGAGAGAGAGAGAGACAGAGAGAGAGACAGAGACAGACAGAGACAGAGAGAGTGTGTGTGTGTGTGTGTGTAGGACTATAAGCTCCTGAATCAACTTAACAATTAAAGAGTTTTGTATTCCTGTTATAATTATTCCCCAGGCATATCTATACAAAGAAGATGAGGCAGCAACATCTACCCCATAACTCCACAAAACAAAAAAGAATTTTTCATCCCTCTGCTAGTCAGACTGGGGCTTACCATCTTGCTGGAAGCAGTGGGAACAGCTAGATGATGTTTGGTACAGACCTGCCACCTAGCTGGGCATACTAAAGACGAACTAGATGAAGCCAATGGAAGCCACCATGGATATAGCCTGAGTGTCTTCCATTAACAAATGACCACACTTGCTGGAGTTATACTACAAAATAGAAAGGCTCTAGACTTCTCCTCCTCCTCCTCCTTCTCCTTCTCCTTTTTCTTCTTCTTCTTCTTCTCCTTCTCCTTCTTTTTTGAGACAGGATTTCTCTGTGTAGTTTTGGTTCCTATCCTGGTCCTTGCTCTGTAGACCAGGCTGGCCTCAAATTCACAGAGATCCCCCTGGCTCAACCTCCTGAAATACTGTGATTAAAGGCATGAGCTACCTCTTGACAGCAGAACTAGGGGGATGGATGGACTTGTGTCATTCTGGGGAAGGAATGCTGTTTTTATTTAAATGAATCTTGGTTGATTGAACAAAACATTAAGACCCTCCTTGACCTCCACAATACTTTGAGGTCTCAATACACCCTCAATGACCCAGCCCCCTGATACTGCATCCCTCACTGCTTGACTCTTCTTGCCCTTGATATGCCTAATGTACCCCTCTTTCCCACCTCATGCCTGAACAGTTTCTCAAAAAACAAGTTACTAATATAGCCAAAGTCACTGCCAAGCAGATTTTGGTGTGATATCAAACTATTCTCACAGACTATACTGACACATTTTGTGGCATGGCCCCATTATATAAACAAAGGAAGAGATATGGGCCCCCAGGGCAGATGAAGGATGGGAGAGCATTGACCATACCCCAGACAACTCTCAGAGCAAGGCATAAAGAAAACTGCTCCCTACTCAAATCCGGCCTAGGCTCGCTCAACTCCATAGAAACAAAGTCAGTTAAGCTTCCACCTCCTTGTCATAAAATTGGCTCCTCAGAAATTACATGACTGACAACCTGCAAACTGATAAGCCTGGAAAGTGTCTGCCTTGGCTCCCTCTCTCCCTCCCTTATGCTATGGTGTTTGAATTGGTGAATTGTTAACATTTTCCTGCCCTCCATCGGGTCCCACATGCAAATTAGGTACATTCCCTGTTCTTCTGTCTCATGTCCCCTCCCCATCCATGACTAGAGCTATATAAGCTAGTCCTTTATATGTAAGCTAGTGCATTATTTCAGTAAGTAAGCTGTCTTCTGACAGTCTCCCAGGTCTTTTCTATCCTTCTTGCTTACCTCTGCCCAAGATAATGTTTCCCTGGTTCCTCTGCGTCTTGAGACCTCCAGGGTGCACAAGGGCCGATCATGGGCTGGAGATCTACAGATCCCAATAGAGTTATTAATAAGATGACAACATTCTTTAAGATTTTTCTCTTACAGGTAGTGTTTGATTGATTGGTTGATTTTAGTTGGTTTGAATTACACTCTATCTTTTATTCCTCCCAATAGAGAAACATTTAGGTATTTGTTCTTTGTTGGTTTATAACTTTTTACCACAAACTTGAGGCTTATAACCACCAAACTTTGTTATCTCCAAGTACTCCTGGGTCAGGAGTCTGGATCCCAACTTAGCTGTTAGTCGCTTGGGATGGAAGGCTGCAGAAGAGTCAGCTGGGGTTGCATTTTCACCAAGAGGACTAAGGAAAACATCTGCTCTCAGGTGAACTTTGGCTTTGGGAAGACTTCATTTCCTGGCAATTGTTGGACAGAGTGTCCCAGGGGCACTGACTAGCCAGGGACAGAGGTTACTCTAGGCAGCTGAGGCTTTCCAGGTTCCTCCAGGTATGTCTTTTTTCCTGATGCTGCCTTGCCTATGTGTCTGCATACCTTACCAGCCAGCAAGGACTTGCTCTAAAGCAAGTGAGGAAGCAAGGTGGAGTCTTACACAGTATAGCCTAAACATGGAAGCGATGTCCCATCACCCAGCTATACAAACTGTGATTAAAACCCAGCTGCAGCTCTCTATTAACAAATGGGGAAATTTCCATAAACAGTCAAGGACCCAGAGAGGTTGGGTTGTCAGCAAGGGAGTAGCAAGGTTTCAGAGTCTGTTCGCTGAAGCTGGCAAACATCATTGTTGAATTGCATGACAAATGGCAGGAGAATCTCTCAAATCTTAACACAACTGGCAAATGACACTGAGATTTTAAAAATAGATCTTTCCTGCTTCCAGAATGACAGCCGTGCTTTGATGAAAAGTTCAAATCTAGTTACTTTTTTCTTGGCTCCTTGACTTCCATAGCACACACGAGCCAGTGGGGCCCTGGAAGCCATCCCTTCCTAGCTTCATTCCTGGCCCTCATCAGTGATCACCACTGTACCTTTGGGCAGATGGTACATTTTAATACTGTACTCTACACCTGCTCTGGAAATGCAACATCCAGAGAAGGAAAGCATGGGAACCAGACCCACAGGACATGAAGCTGATGTGCCTCAAGGCATGCAATTCAGAAGTCAGAGGAGAATCAAGTAAAAATCATAGAGAATAAGATAATAAAATAGGAATAAGGGAAATGTCTCTCCTTTATGTTCTGTCTTCTGCATATCAAACCTGGAAGACACACTTTTTTTTTTTAAGTTCATACCTGGTTATAAGTTCGAAATTGTACATGGTAAGTTGTTACACAAAGGGCTAAATATTTTAAGGTTTCAAATGTACATTAAGCTGTTCTCTGCTCATCCTTTTTAGAGAGATGACAGAGTTGTTCCTGGGTGGGTGGTTAGAAATGATGTAATATATACCCTTTGTTGGGAAAGTCAAGTAGTCCAATTATAACCCGAAGTAAACACTAACATTAAAAGACCAGAACCTGAAGTAAAATCTTCAGGAACAGAGCCAGAATCAGAGAGACAGCTAAGCAGGAAGGCCTTTGGAGTGTTGCTCTGGGAAATCACTTACCATAGTTATTGTTGATGCGCTGCCCAAATGTGTCATCAGAAAAAAGGTAACAAAGTGGTGACACATATCTTGTAACATCAGGAAGTACTGAATGGGGCATGGAGAGTTGTCAATGGAGAATACTTGTTACTCTTGCCAAGGACCTCTAACCACACAGCCATAATGGTCTCACAACCACCAATAACTCCAGTTTTAGGGGGCCAACAGACACACATGTAGTAAACATGCATTTAAATATAGACAAAGCATTAATATACATAAAGGAAAAGAAAAGCAATCTATAAAGAAATCCTGAATCCCTATGCTTCAGTCATGTGGTATGTAGCTGCCCCATTCATTGATCAGACTCATGAATGAATGAAAGAGATGAAAATACTTCCTCTGATGGAGATTATATCTAAATTGAAAGATTCAGACATCAACATAACACTTATGAACATCATAGAATGGTAGGTGATAAATATCAAAGAAAACAGAAGGCTGAAGAGATCATTCAATGAGTCATGTTTTTTGTGTATGTGAGAGGAACTGAGTTCAGATTTCCAGGAGAAAATAAAAGTTGTATGCAGTAGTGTAAAAGTGTTGTCTCAGAAGGCCAAACAGGAGATGGGAGGTAGAGAAAGGAGAGAAGGAGAGTCTCTAGAGTCCCTCAGGCTGGCTAGCTGGGTCTAACTTTTGTCAAAAAAGGGACCCTGTCTAAAATAAGATGTTAAATGAGGATTGATAAATTAACACTGTCATCTGACTTCTGTATTTGAGTCATGGGCACTCATGGCTCCCTCCTCTCTCTCTTCAGATACACACACACACACACACACACACACACACACACACACACACACACACACACACAGAGTAAACACACGTTTTAAGAAAGAAAAGAATCAAAGACAATTGGATTTATTATTATTCAACACTGAGAGTGGCATGAGGAGTTAGAGCGGTGTCTAGGAACTGACAGTGACCTTTGGCAGACAGCTGTCAAGGAGATGGCCATCTACATCCATCAGGAAAAGGAGCGAGAGTCTGCCAACTCTGTCCTCAAGAGCAGATTCTTTCTACCCCTCCTCCTAAGCCCAAGTGACAGCTCAGTTCAGCCAACATTCTGACTTTGGCTCTGTGTGAGTCTACATGGTGAACCTAGCCAAGACTGCCACATTCTCATCTACAGAACTTTTTGATAATGGAAACTGATTAAAATAAAACATATTTCAAAAGAAAATGAGGGTTATAGATACAGTTTTATTTAGTTGGAGTCAAGCATACTGTTCCTAATAGAGAGCAAACAGGCAAGTGTTTCTAGGACAGACTGAATGAGAAGTATGTAGCTGTACAGAAAGTAAAAGTAAGGGCTCCCTTTGTTGGATCATGTAGATCAACAATGGAGCTTTTGCTTTATAGTTGAATGAAAAGATGTTATTGGAGAACTTAGACCAGTAAGAGAGAGCTGAAATCTGATTAGTATGCTGCATGTACTACTATATTTTAGTTGCTGTGTTCTATGACTCATTCCTGTTCCTGGTTACCTACCCCCAGTAACAACAATCCTATTAAACTTAACCAAGTCCCTTGGTCATATATTTGGCCTTAATTCTAGAAACATAACCATTGGTTTTCTTTTTAGAAATGTTTCATTTGTTTATTGATTTTGTCTGTGTCTGAGTATTTATGGGGTGCTATACATGTCAAAGTCAAAGAACAAGTTTTGGGAATTGATTTTCTCTTTCCATCACCAGCGTTTATTTTAATACAACTTTTAAAATAGCATACAGGGTTTGGCATCAACATGTAACATGATTATTATGACTTTATTTGGTTTCCATATTGATATTTGAATGTGGAGTATTGAACAACTCTTGTCTGAAGTTTGCACAAGACTCTTCTGCTAAACAAAGCAAAACCACCCTTATCTACGTACATGTGTCACTGCTTTTCAGGACATGAACCAGTGATGTCTTCAAATCCCATCAAGACCAGTAATATTTACAAGCTTCATTTTTTGATTGGTTTTATAGGGAGAAAATCCTATAACATTTTTTATTTTAACATTTCCTAAATGCTTACTCTCTATCAGTTTATAAGATGAGTTATTTATTATTATTGTGTGTATGATGTGTGTGGTGGGGCCACAGTATGTATATGTAGTACAGAAAATAAGTTTGTAAAGACAGTCCTCTCCTTCCATCTTTCCATTTCAGAGTGTGAACTCAGGTTGCCAAGCTTGTCTGGCAAGCACATTTATCTACAGAGCCATCTCACCAGCCCTCACATTGTATTCAAACAGGTACAAGTATTCACCCAGTTTCCAGGCTGTTGGAGAGCAGCATTCCTCTGTTTCACAGAAGGACATAAGATATGGAGAATTTTGTCTCTTGTTCCATTGTGATCTCAAAGTTCAAGACAGGAAACAGTAACAGGATTTGCTCTATAGTCTTCAGCATCACCCTAAGAACTATTCCCAGGCCATTCATAGCTTAGGAATGAGTCCATTTGCTTTCATTTGAACTATATCCACCTCCTGTCCTTAGTGCATGAGCTGGCTTTTTGGAACCTTGGGCTTACACAGGGACACTTTGCTCAGCCTGGAAGGAGGGGACTGGACCTGCCTGTACTGAATCCACCAGGTTTAAATGAATCCCCAGGGGAGTCTTGGCCCTGGAGGGGATGGGAATGGAAGGAAGGGGAGGGAAGGAAGGGGGTGGAGACAGGAGGGGGGAGGACAGGGGAACCCATGGCTGATGTGTAAAATTAAAACACAAATATAATAATAATAAAAAAAGAAAAAAAACTATATCCACCAAGGTTAGATTTGTGAAACTGACATTTTTTTTTGGCCTTTTCCTCAATCTTTTAGGAATGTTGGTGAGGTAACTAATGTATAGAATTTTTCTTTATACCCTAGATGTTCTACATTGATTAAATAAGGGACTATTCTCAAAATATAAGATATTTGAAGCTATGAAAAAACATTACTTTTCCATTTTTTATGTATGTATTTAAATTTTTCCTATCAGTCCTGTTCTTGTAATTGTATTATCCATAACTATATAACAGGGTTGCTGCCTCATCAATTCTCCTGGTTTAATCCATTTTGGTTGAGGTAAAAAACTGAAACATGTCTCTGTCAACAACAACAACAATAACCCATGTAGAGCTCTACTTTAAAACATATATCAAATCTTACCATGGATCAATGAGTGTTTTAACAGAGAAAATTGAGTCTCAGTGAATTTATTCATAACATCAGTTTTACAGCTAAAAAACAATTGATCGATGTGAGAACCATAAATTCAAGACACAATCAGGATAGAAAATACCTCCACAACCTAAGTATATTTCATGTAACTTTGCAAATGGTTCCTCTAGGGCTATGAGTAGAGATAACCCATATCGAAAAAGATGTTGGATATCCAGGCTAGAGAATACTGCATACGATATCCCACCACTCAAATTATGTGAGAAAGGGATTTAGGTCTCTTAGGTGTTGCTTGTGGGAATGTGTGTGGCAAGTGAAAACACCACCTGGAAAAAATGAGTTGAAAATTCTGAACAGTTAAATGCAGCCACTAGAAGCAATGTAACTACTTTATCATTTTTCACTGAAGGCACCCTGATTAAAAATGAATCTTACATAGTCAGCCACATATGATTTGAAGGCAATATATTTTCTATTTAAGGTAGAGGTTGCCTTATTGGTAGACGACACTAGAACATAATGAACACATGCATGCACATGTGTACACACACACACACACACACACACACACACACACACACACACACCAGCAGTGGACTTTAGATCCTCAGTCACTCAGTCATTTCTTGGGATACAGCAGGATAATCAAGAGCTATGTATTCAGGTCCTCTATTGGGGAGCATCTAGGAACCTTATTTTTATAAGACAGGAAACAAATTTAAATTCACTCTTTATAAAAAATGTTTGCCTGTGGCTGGAGAGATGGCTCAGTGGTTAAGAGCACCGACTGCTCTTCCAGAGGTCCTGAGTTCAATTCCCAGCAACCACATGGTGGTTCACAACCACCTGTAATGAGATCTGGTGCCCTCTTCTGGCCTGTCGGGACACATGCAGACAGAGCACTGTATACATAATAAACAACCTAGATGCCCTTCAACTGAAGAATGGATAAAGAAATCTGGTACATATACACAATGGAGTACTACTCAGCAGAGAAAAACAATGACATCATGAGGTTTGCAGGCAAATGGATGGATCTAGAAAAAATCATCCTGAGTGAGGTAACCCAGACTCAGAAGGACAAACACGGTATGTATTCACTCATAGGAGGATACTAGATGTAAAACAAAAATGACTAGACTGCTACACAACTCCAGGGAGGCTACCTAGAAAACGGGACCCTAGGAAAGACCCAAGGATCACCAAATGACAGAGAAATGGATGAGATCTACATGAACAACCTGGACGACAGTGGGAGTAATGAAGGGCAAGATTTGAGGGAAAGAAAGCTTAGGGGAGCAGGAGATCCCAGCTGGATCATGAACAGAAATAAATAAATAAATCTTTAAAAAAAAAAAACAACAACCTTAAAAAATGTTTACCTTTCCTGAACATGCCAGATTAATTTTTTTCAGATAGATATAGCTTAATATTTTGGGGGGGACGGCTCATCAAATAATTTAGCTATCTGCAACATTTAAAAAAAGAAAATTGTTACTGAAAAACAACTCTAAAGACTTTTAGGTCCCAGAAAAACAAAACAGTACACTGCAAGCTCAAATAAAACATAAGAGGAAATCGAGTTTTAAATGATATCAAAGTTTAAACGAATTTTAAGTGGTGTAATATAAAAAGAAATAATAAGCAGAAAGAAAATATTTTAAGTATACTTATGAAACTCTCACCATGTCTGTTCTTCAATGGTGATGATGATGATGATCATATAAGACCTTAATAGCTCTCTTCAAGTGCTAGCTTGTGGGCTAACACTTTGAACACACACTTTTAGTTAGAGTTTTCCTGCCTGGCCCAGTCAGGACAAATCTCTCTTACCCACCAGTCCCACAGTCGCTCAGACCCAACCAAGAAAGCACACAGAAACTTATATTGCTTACAAACTGTATGGCCGTGGCAGGCTTCTTGTTATCTGCTTCTTCTATCTTAAATTAACCCATTTCTGTTAGTCTATACTTTGCCACATGGCTTGTGGCTTACCAGTGTCTTTACATGTTGCTTTTCATGGTGGCGGCTGGTGGTCTCTCTCCCCAGCCTTCTACTTCCCAGAATTCTCTTTTCTCTTGTCCCACCTATACTTCCTGCCTGACCACTGGCCAATCAGATCTTTATTTACACAGAGTGATATCCACAGCACTTCCCCTTTTCTTTTTTTTCTTTTTTTTTTTTTTTAGGAAGGTTTTAACTTTTACATAGTAAAATTACATAAACAAAACAAGAATTACAGTTACAATATTAAAGAAGATATCCTATCTATCTTATATTTGTGAGTCCAAGGTTTTATATCTAACTTATCTTTTATCATAACTGAGAAAATTATAACTATCTAGTCTTCAACCACATCAAAGACCTCAGAAGGATATAATAGTATCTGAGAAACAGGAGAAGGATGCAAGTAACTTTCGGGAGTCTTGCAAGAGTAGACAGAGACACCTGGAAGCCTGGACAGTCACCTAATGTTCCTTTGTAAAGTTGGGGCATTTGTCTTCAGCCCATAGGGCTAGAGTCTCTTGGTCACTTCTCTCAGTGTCCTGTAGAATGTCTGGCAGTTTCCTCTGCAAAGCAGGAACCTGAAGGACCATTTTGCCAAGCAAAGTTCAGTGGTTACCTTTCTATGGGTCCTGCATGTCCAGTTGATCAAGCAATCCATACAAGAACAGTTTCTTGTCCAAATGGCTATTTTTGCCAAGGTGAAGATAAACTCCATATGAAGTGTCTTCAATGCCCATCCTCCTCTCTGAAGTAAATCAGTGTTGCCAGGAGCAGACAGTCTAACTGTCCAGAAAGTCTAAATTTTAAAAATATTTTAAATGCCATATTCTGTAGGTCTTTGAAGTATTTGAAGATTACCTATTTATCTGAAATATCTCTATGTATATCTAGAAGACTTAACTAACATGGCTACGAGTATGATTATCATAGGTGACTAATTATTAATCTATTTTTAATTATCCATTTCAATTTAAAATGAGCTATACAAACATAATACCTTAAACAAGAGTAGAAATATACACACAATATAACAAAATTAACTTTAAGTTTGTATCAATAGACTAAAACCTATACCAATGTAAAACATTTTAAATGAGTTGTTGCTCTTTAGAAGTAAGTTCATTAATCTACCCTTTCATCCTAGCATATCTATATCATATCCCCTTTTTATCTTTAGAAAGAGATTGCATTTATAATAAACCTGTTTTAAATAAAATAGTGATTTTTCTCTGTCCCACACCAGAGGGCTCTTCTGATTTGGGACACAAGAAGCTCCTAACCTTTTCTTTTAACAATGTGCTTGGGTTTAGAGAAGGAGTGAGCCAATTCCATCTCCAAAGCCAGCTGGGAATTTGGGCGTAGTTTCTCTTACTTCTTCCTGCTGGAGGGGGGCGCTGTATCTTATGGGAACACAAAGAAAATTTTAGAATTATGGAGTATTCCATGAGAGTAAACCTCTGAGCCAGTTGCCTTGAAACCATTTTGGATGTTGGATCATCTGGGCCATGGTGTCATCGGAGACCTTTCAGGTTGTCTTGGCTGATCAAACCTCATGTATCTTAACCTGGAACAAATCCACAGCCTCTGGCTTTCTGTGGAAACAAAAGCAGAGACTCTTTTCCAAAGCAACATATCCTTATATCCAAATTTTGAAGTCAAGGTACCTTTAAAATTTACATATTTATTTAACTCAACAGCTTTCCAGAATTCTCTTCTCTCTTGTCCCGCCTATACTTCCTGCCTGGCCACTGGCCAATTAGATCTTTATTTACACAGAGCGATATCCACAGCACACATTCTTTATATCCTTACTAAAATGCTATAATATATGAGCTGTATTATTGTGGCCTCCTGACAGCTTAAAATGGGATTTATCTACAAGAAATAAATAATGCCTGTGGTGTTTCAGCTGAAAACAGTCTCACACTTAGGGTTTATATTCTGTTCAAATCCAATATTTCTCAGGACATGAAAAATTTGCCTCAGTGGACAGTGCAGTCTGTGGTCCTCAAACAACATATCTGAGCTATTCAATGCTATATTCAATGCTAATCATTGCAATAGAAGAAACTCACTGAAATTCTTAGCACAGTTTCAGGATGTATGTTTTCTTTAGAGTCAAGCAACTGTGCTACAAAATGGAAGAAAGAATAAAAATATTATGTTGGGTAGATATGGGTTTTGGGGAGAATCTGGGAGGCGTTGGGTAGGCCAAATGATATAAGCAAAATATACTGGATGAACTTCTCAAACATATATTAAAACATGAAAAAATCCTTAAGACAAAAAGGAACTATTCAGTTTGTATAGTTTGTGTCATCATGAAAGAGATATAAATGATGCATATTTACTGTTGTTATCTTAAAATTGCTTTAATATAGTGGCATTAAAGGATGTAATGCATTTTATTAAATGAGAACTTATTTTTAATTTAGTTCAATACAGATATTCTCAGTCATTTCCCTCCCTGTTTAACAAATAAGCAATAAAACACTCCCATCTGTGCAGCAGATAAAACAGGCATCAAAAGAATATGTAGGAAAAGGGGGCTTAAAAAAGAACACTGTGAGGAGCCATGAATTAAAAGCTGCTTATCCTCTGTGTTAGTTGAGAATTCTCATTGACATTTTGGCTATCTTCTAGTAGTTGTTCATTTCAGTAAAGTCTTCCTGTTTTGAAACTTTGGTGCAAATCTTCAAATATATTATTGGTGACACTTATGAAAATATTTGTGAATAGAGCATACATTACACAGAAACAGAAGCAGAACACTCAGATTATGTAGGTCTGAATCCATGTTACCTTATTTCACCTAAGGAGCATAACAATCACTTGGAATTCAGCAAGGAAAAAATATTATGGGTAATGAATTTATTTAGAAAGGGAGGTTTAAAATACATTATCCACAATAGCATAGCATATTTTATTTCTTATAAAGGCATAATTTAGAAAATGATTAAGAATATTTATATGCTATCTCTAAATTTTAAACATTTTGGTGTTAAAAAAGATCAATAATCAGCCTTCACTGAAACTGACAGATGTCCCCTAAATTAATTGTCAGACACTGAGTTATTCATTCTAAATAAAACCATTTTAACAAATGCTGTCACAAAGCATCAAGGGAATTATCACATCAATTAAGTTGAAATCAATAATAATCCATATGTTAAAAAGTCATAACTTAGAAGTCTAAGTCATTACTTCAGAATTTGAGCTCTCTCTGGCTCTGAATATGTCACCACACAATTAACTTTGCTCTTTCTCTGCCTTTATTATATTTAGTAGTATAAAGGAGGGGAAACATATTTGACACCACCTTTAAGCATATTTTAAATTATAAAAAAAAAAAACTGCTTGGCTCTATAATCAAATGTTCAAAACCTCCTTTTCTTTGTAGCCTCTGTTCAGGATACCAACATGAAGCCTTGTGTCTGTTGCAGCCCCCTCTCTGGGTATTTCTTTGCTCATGGTTATGAAGGTACTCTTTGAAAGTAAAATTGCCATGTTCATCTTTGACTATAATGCCAACTTCACAAATCGTACATTTTCAGTTGAAAAAAAGACTTGCCCAATTGCTTTCCCCATACAACCTGAGCATATAGGTCAGGAACAGGTATTCCTTTTCCATGATTAAAGCAACAGAAAAGTATGGATCCATAGTTTCAATAAACTCTTAGCACACAAGTAGGGTATTTAATGTTACCATGAGCATTTGTATTCATAACAGGAAAATGTGACAAACATGATTACCTGTGGCTATGTCTGCATCATTGATCCAAAGCTCTCTTCTCACCAATGCATTGTGATAACTAAATGTATCTGTAAATCATTCACTATGTACAGCACAAAGAATTAAATCAGAATGGGAAATTATACATGCTAGCTTATGGACTTTTCTGTACTGGGAGCTTCTGGATGTGCATCATGTCTGCTTAGTGTAAACACAAGATAAGAGATACCATTAAAATTTTCTAATAGTCAATGTTCTAAAATTTCATTAATTAAATTTGTTTTTCATGAATCCATATTTCATTGGATTTTTCAACACATCAATGCTTTCTGCCTTTTAGTAAAATTATTGACATAGTTTTTTCTTCCCTTCAACCTTATTTGTAGGTAAAGAAATCAGATTTAAAAATTTTACTCAACCTTCAGGCAACTAACTTATTTTGAGTTTACAGGGAATATAATTGTCATCACATGAATGAATCCTCAGAATTTTAGAGCATGGAGACAAGGAGACAGACAAGAATAGTGTTCTTGTGAATTTAAAGTTATTAGTTTTTGACATGGTCTACAATTTTCAAATTACCAAGAATAAAATCAAATTGGGATAATTTATTTTCCTTATTCAGAGGCAAATCTTTAAAACAAAGCTTCCTAGGTTCTTTCAATTTTAGATTAATCCATTGGGTTACATTTGAGGAAAATGTCACAGTAACTCTCTGCTGGTGAGTTGGACAATTATACTAATGAAAGTTCAGTCATGCTTGGGACTGTATGAATTTTAGCACTATAGATCTTTTCATTCACCTAATACATCAGCAATGTGGTACCAATCTGGCAGGCTAAAGGCATGTATTGCAGCTTGCCATCATAATGAATAAAATTGAAATAACATTCAGGCAATGGAATGAGAAGACATTTAGATCACAACTATCCCCATGTTGGGGAAGGGTATTTTCTAAAGTCTGGACTTTGAGATGAAAATATATTATTCTGAAATAGAAAGATGGAATCTAAATTTCAGCAGCATAGTAGAATTGTGCTGACTCACCATAAATGGAAAGTTATTAACACACTGGACAGGTTCAGATTCCTTAAAAAGGAAGTAGAAAAGTCACTACCAAAGGCATTTGACAAAATCCAACACCCCTTTATGATAAAGGTCTTGGAGCAATCAGGAATACAGGGAACATACCTAAACATAATAAAGGCAATTTACAGCAAGCCAACAGCCAACATCAAATTAAATGGAGAGAAACTCAAAGCAATACCACTAAAGTCAGGAACAAGGCAAGGCTGTCCTCTCTCCCCATAATTATTCAATATAGTACTTGAAGTTCTAGCCAGAGCTTTAAGACAACATAAGGATATTAAGGGGATACAAATTGGAAAGGAAGAAGTCAAGCTCTCCCTATTTGCAGATGACATGTTAGTATATATGAGTGACCCCCAAAAATTCAACCAAGGAACTGATAGAGCTAATAAAAACCTTCAGCAACATAGCAGGATACAAGATCAACTCAAAAAAATACAGTAGACAAACAGGCTGAGAAAGAAATCAGAGATACATCACCCTTTACAATGGCCACAAATGATATAAAATACCTTGGGGTTATGCTAACTAAGCATGTGAAGAACCTATACAACAAGAACTTTAAGTTCCTGAAAAAAGAAAATGAAGAAGATGTCAGAAAATGGAAAGATCTCCCATGCTCATGGATAGGCTGGATTAACATAGTAAAAATGGTGATCTTACCAAAAGCAATCTACAGATTCAACGCAATTCCCATCAAATTACCAACACAATTCTTCACAGACCTGGAAAGAATAATACTCAACTTCATATGGAAAAACAAAAAACCCAGGATAGCCAAAAGAATCCTGTACAATAAAACAACCTCTGGAGGCATCACGATCCCTGACCTCAAGCTCTCCTATAGAGCTACCATAATAAAAACAGCTTGGTACTGGCATAAAAACCGACATGTGGACCAATGGAATTGAATTGAAGACCCTGATATTAACCCGCACACCTATGAACATATAATTTTTGACAAAGAAGCCAAAAATGTACAAAGGAAAAAAGAAAGCATCTTCAACAAATGGTGCTGGCATAACTAGATGTTAATGTGTAGAAGGCTACAAATAGAACCATATCTGTCACTGTGCACAAAACTTAAATCCAAGTGGATCAAAGACCTCAACATAAATCCAGTTACTCTGAACCTGATAGAAGAGAAAGTAGAAAGTACTCTTGAACACATTGGCACTGGATATCACTTCTAAATATAACACCAGTAGCACAGACACTGAGAGAAACAATCAATCAATGGAACCTGTTGAAACTGAGAAGCTTTTGTAGAGCAAAGGACATGGTCAACAAAGACAGAACAGAAAAGCTAACCAAAACCATTAGTCACATATTCTATTGTAAAAGCTGATTTAGTTTAAGCATACAACAAGAAATCTTGTCTTTAAGTTTAAAAATATGTATTAAACTAAAATTGAAGCATTAAAGAAATGCATAATGACTCAGGAAGGGTGGCAAACTCCCCTTATCCCAGCACTGAAGAGGCACTGACAGGCAGGTCTCTGTGAGTCTTCATAGTAAGTCCACCAAGCTGATTATACTCAAGTGGCCCTCAACAGCTCAAGCTCTTTTTATTTATACTTTAACAGAGTTTTTTTCTACCAGGCTACACGAACAGTTTTGTTATTGGTTCCTATTTTTTTACTTTTAGGAAATATATCATATTTAAAAAAATATATTGTAGTTATCATAAACCCCTGTTGTTCCTCGTTATGCCTCCTCAAATACACCCCCACCCCCTACATAACCTTATTCTAGACACAGAGCTCAGCATTTCTGCATGCATAACTAAGTATGGAGCCAGACACATCTGGCTCTTGCAGCACTTATGTCAGCTGGTAGCTACTTGTGGTTACAACATTAAAAAGTAATACACATGGGTATAATGCTTTAAGGGCAACAGAATTCAAACCCAGATAACTCTTTCATGTCTGTAAGTTATGATTTTTTTCATTTTTTATTATTATATTTGTGTTTTAATTTTACACATCAGCCATGGGTTCCCTTGTCCTCCCCACTCCCGCCCCCACCCCCACCTTCCCCCCATTCCCTCCCCTCCATTCCCATCTCCTCCAGGGCCAAGACTACCCTGGGGATTTATTTAAACCTGGTGGATTCAGTACAGGCAGGTCCAGTCCCCTCCTTCCAGACTGAGCATGTTCCCTGTGTAAGTCCAAGGTTCCAAACAGCCAGCTCATGTGCTAAGGACAGACAGGTCCCGGTCCCACAGCCTGGATGCCTCCCAAACTGTTCAAGCTATTTAATTGTCTCACTTATCCGGAGGGCCTGATCTAGCTGGGGGTTCCACAGCCTTTGGTTCATAATTCATGTGCTTCCATTCGTTTGGCTATTTGTCCCTGTGTTTTTTCCAATCTTGGCCTCAGTAACTGATGGAAGTAGATGCAGAGATCCTCAGCCAGGCCCCAGGTGGAGCTCCAAGTTACGCTTTTAAAATGTCCCTGGCATCCAGTTTCTCCCCAGCCCCATGATGTCTCAACCTATCATGATGTCTCCTTCATTGCTCTCCCAATCTGTCCCTATTCCAGCTCGACCATCTCATTCCCTTATGTTCTCATCCCCCATCCCCTACCCTTTATTGCTCCCTTCACCCCCAGTTTACATATATATATATATATATTTCTACTCTTGTTTAGGGTATTATGCTTATGCAGCTCATACATAAAACTGTAATATATAATAGTCAAACTTACAGTCTTGTTAATTAAGTTTTCTAGATATGCAGAGATGTATTTCAGATAGATAGATAGTCTTCAGATACTTCAAAGGCCTACAGAATATGACATTTAAAATGTTTTAAGAACTTAGACTTTTCAGGACAATGAGACATGTCTGCTCCTGGCAGCACTGATTACTTCAAAGAGGATTATGGGCACTGAAGAAACTAATTATGGAGTTTTCTTTCTTTATGGTAAAAGGTAGCCACTTGGCAAAAAAAGTGCCCTTGCCTCAACTGCTTGACAGGATGCTGTATAAACTGGACAATCAGGACACATAGGAAGGTGACCACCAAACTTTGAAAGGCAAGATGGTCCTTCAGGTTCCTGCTCTGTAGAAGAAACTGACAGACATTTTACAGCACATGGGGAGAAGCAACTGGTGAACTTTGCCAGAATATCCTACAGCATGAGGAGCATGTTCCAACAGAGGAAATAAAGAAATTGTTTTATATAGGTTTTATTTCCTGGGATTTATATCATAAACCAGACAAAGGTTGAGGTATATCTGTTGGGATTGGTATTTTGTTGGGCTGTCATGGGCTAAGCCAATGGAAGTATTTCATGCCCTCTGGACGTATTCCTTGCCCACCCAGTGAGGTGATCAGGTCCTATTCATATTTTGCCCACTCAGTTATAGTCCTTATAGTAGTTGAAGCCCAATTTTGTTCCTCCCCAACATGTGCTTTGTTAACTACTGACTTTGACTCTCCCTGGCCTTGCAAGTGTTGTGCTGCTGATTAAACAATGCTCTCTTTGTTCTCAGGCTTGCATGACCAACTGGTGTCACAGCCAGCAAGATGTCCTAGCAGTCGTTCTTTGATATCTCCATTTCATTCTTAATATAGGGGGGTAGTTTCCTTTTAAGAATTAGCAGGAACTATTTGTTAGGAAGCGTCCTTACTGACAACATTGTCTGATATAATTAGCTGCATTGCAGGTAAGACTACACAGTGGGGGATTGTCCTCCCATCTGCTCCCCGAGGGCTTCAGTAGAGTTAGCACACTAGTTTACTGGCATTGATCTTGTTTCCCAGAGCTGCAGGTTTTCCTCTTACATAGTCAGTTTGCTTGTCTTATACATAGCAACAAGGCTTCTTATAGATCTCACTGATCATTTCTAACATTATTGGTTTAGCTCTATTTTTCCATTAACCATACTCTCTATTTTCACTAAAAATCTGTGATTGACGTGTAGTTTCCACCTTGGGCCGCCTTTCCTCAATAACATAGTGAGTGTACTCTTGCATCACAATCACTTTAAATATCCCTATATTTGGTCTGACTATGCAGCTCAGTTGATAAAGAGTGTCTTTAGCATGCATAAGCCTCAGATTTTAATCCCCATCACCATAAAAACTGGGCATGGTGGCACATACCTCTAATCTCAGCAAGTTATTAAAGGGTGTTATTGGCTACAAAATGCCCCTCCTAAACCAGCATGGGTCACAGGAAGCAAGCAAGCAAACAAACAAACAAAAGTGCCACAAATTTTCATCAGATTTAGTTAATGAATTTTCTTTAAGAACTATGGGATTCTGTACCTGCAAAGGGATCCTATTATCATTTTAATAAGTTATAATAAAGTATTATTAGATATTAATAATATTGCTGCTTATTATAAATGTGGCTGTTTAGTATGCTACTCATAAAACTTTTTAATTTCTCTTTTCTATTATCAGCTGTCACCGCAGATAATATTATTCATTTTTCTTTTTTTCCCCATTTTTTTTATTGTATTTGTGTTTTAATTTTACACATCAGCCATGGGTTCCCCTCTCCTCCCCACTCCTACCTCTGCACCCACCTTCCCTCCAGTCCCTCCCCTCCATTCCCATCTCCTGATAATATCATTCTATAAGAACTTTAAAAGTGTCTTTTCCCTTCATGAAGTAACAAGGCTTTTTGGTTTTTTTTCTCTTAATTTTACTTTTTCTCTTGTGTTTTTTCTTTTGTGTGTATATGTGCATATGTGTGTGTGTGTGTGAGAGAGAGAGAGAGAGAAGGAGAGAGAGAGAGAGAGAGAGAGAGAGAGAGAGAGAGAGAGAGAGAGACTGTGTGTTTGCCTGCATATTTGTCTATATACCACATGCATGCATTCCTAGAGGGCCTAGAAGGGAGTATTAGATACTGTAGTGTAGATTTACAGGTATGGGTCCTCTGTAAGAATAGCCAAGGCTAAGCTGGGCAGTGGTGGCACATGCCTTTAATCCCAGCACTCTGTAGGCAGAAGCAGGTTGATCTTTGTGAGTTCAAGGCCAGCCTGGTCTGCAGAGCAAGCTCTAGAACAGGCACCAAAACTGCACAGAGAAACTACATCTTGAAAAAAACATAAAAAGAGAATAGCTAGTGCTTTTATCCACTCAGACATCTCTCCAACACCATTGCACAAATTTTAATTTGCTAGTTTTGTATTAGTTTTACTAGTAATTTTGTCCCAGTTGACAAACAATCGTATTTCCTTTCAAAATTTGGAGACAAGATACAATATAGTAAATGTTAACATGAAGATAGGGTGTAGTTTGCCATGCCCTTTGTAAAGGAGGAGAAAACAACATTGGAAGCGAGCTAGTTTGACCAAAAGTATTTGCTCATTTCTCCCTTTAACACTGATTTGCTTTCTATCATTTTGTCTTTGGGTCTTTTATCCTTGTGTCTGGAATGCAGAAAGAAAGGGGCTCAGAAAAATAACTGAGGTCCCAAGAGACTTGTCATATGTTCTATCATTTTTAGGACTTTTTTGAAGTATCTATTTGCTTTGTTTCATGGGTTTTTTTTGTTGTTGTTATTTAAAACAACTGAAAGTAGGCACTCACTTAAAATATTTTTAAAATACCCTTTGAGTAAAAATGCTCTTTTACTTTTTGTAGTTTACTAACTAGAAAGCAGCCTAAGGACATCATTGTCTTATCTGTTTATCTTCAAAACTTGTGAAACAGCACTAGTCTTTATCCACTTTAAAAGAGGTATTCAATATTCTACTTCTGTCTAATCAATTAATTATGAAGGTAGCATAAACAATGAAATGGGAAGAATCACAAAACAGTATCAAATTTATTTTCAAGGATATTTTTCTGTCAATAAAGCATTGAACTATGTGTACAGCATTGGATAATGTGAATTTTCTTTGGAGATCTTTGAACTATGCAAGGGAAATATATGTTCTTTATGAAATAATAGAAATCCATTACCACTTGAAATCTGAACAGAGAGAAATTTATAATCTCACTCATAGCACATGAGATGAGTCTAAAGTTCTGCATAACATCATTGATATCACAATTTAATATTTATCTGTGTTGACATTTTACACAATTTTGTAGAGCATTCCAGCAGATTGTATATATTTGTTCAACTTGGAACATAGTAAGTAAAATATACATGCTTCATGGAGAAGTAAAAATATGTTCATTTATTCAGACATATATTCTCCAAGATGATGAATATATTTCATAATTAAGCTTGTAGGATCCATCTGCTGTACATTAAAACATTTTGATTAAGATGCTTGTCAAAACTGTGTTTGCTCATCATCTTAGATGTTAGCAGGATCGGTGGCACTATTTGGCATTGAATCAGTAAATGACAATCTAATGATACAGAACTCACTCTATATAATAATATATTATATATTATGTACCATTGTATGCCAGTCATCAAAGTCCTCATAATTATGTTATGGAAACAAATGTAATTGTAAGCATAATGTACCTTAAATCAATTTTATTTCAGAATTGGCTAAGTGCAGAAAACATTTGCCAAATTTTGACCTATAAAGGGGCATTAAAGTAGACATAAATTAAACAAAAAAAATAAATGTTAGGCATTATCTAGACTGTTTGAACAGAAATTAAACTAGATACATAAAGAAAAGGCCAAGATTCAGAAGCATAACTGAAAGATAAGCAGGAAGGGCATTGTTCAGGTATGTGCATCAGTGAAAACCATGGGGCTCTGGTAAGTCACTAGAGACACTGAGAGGACCCAAAGAGATGGGAGAAAGAAAATATATGTCTGCTACAGCCCCAGCAATAAGGCAAGAAGTAATTAGAAAAAAAAAAAAAGAACTGCTTATAAGTTAGGAATGAGGTCAGACAGTTTTAAAACCCTGGAGCAGCTTGTAGAATGTTCCAGATTCCAGTCAAGCTGTGGTAGTTATTCATGTCCTTACAACTTGATACCACAACACAAGGTTCCATGGTTGACTATCTGCTGCATCTACTTCCCATGTGTGTTTTTTCCCACTCTCTTTGGTCTGAGATGAGCCTCACAATCCAGTTTCTTATTACCACCAGAGCAAATCATTACAAACTGAATGGTTTAAAGCAATGCAATTTCGCATGCAACTCTGGATGACAAAAGTGATAGAATGGGGTGGGCCAAAGTCAAAGTGTTCTTTTCTGCTTTCTCTTTTTCTTAATGAAATGTTCTGGAGAAAATATGTGTTCAACTTCCATCTTTATAGTCTCTCTTTTTAACTGAATTCTTAACTTTTCATGTGATAAAATGAGAACCACATGTATCAAGCAGTGTATCTCTGTCTCAAGACAGCTATAACTTCCAACCCTTTACCATGTGTGCTGGATAGTTGAATGACAACTAGACACAAGCTGGAACTATACGAAAGGAATGAACTCCAGTTGGGAAAATGTCTCTATAAGATTAGTCTATACGACATTTTCTTAATTAGTGAGTTACGCGCGAGGGCCCTGCCCGTTGTGTGTGCTACCATCCTTGGACTGATTGTCCTGGGTTCTGTAGGAAAGCAGGCTGAATAAGCCATGAGGAACAAGCCAGTAAGCATCATTTTTCCATTGCCTCTGTGTCAGCTTCTGTCTCCAGCTTCCTGCCCTCTTTCAGTTCCTCCTCACACTGCTTTTGCTGAAGAACTGTTACATGCCAATGTCAGTAAAATAAACCCTTTCCTTCCCAAGTTGCTTTGGTCATGGTGTTTCACCACAGTATTAGGAACCCTAACTAAGAAACTATGTAACATAAAATACCTGCCCTCACATGGTAGAGTTAGAGTTCATGCAGCATTGGAGAGTCATTGTTCTACATACCATCCTGAATTTCAAAATAAAACATCAAAGAAACAATTTGTGATGGTTCTTCAGAGAGCTATCCCGTATGAATGCATAAAATCCAAGGAGGGTCATAGAGAAAAAAAATATGTGAATATTTCAAGGTAGGAAGGGTTCAAAAGAGTGGGAACTTTTGACAGTTAGTAACAGAATATCTAGCTGCTTAAGAACTTTCATTTGAGAAAATGGCAAGGTTTGAAAGTCTAAAAGAGACTTTTCTATTTTTCTGCTGTCATCATTTTTCATCTGCTTTGTGATGTTATATAAATGGCAGAATGCTATGTAAAAGGAGTTAGGGAAAAAATTCTGGACATCTGTTGCATTGTGAAGTCAATAAATCACACAGGCCTATAGAAACTAGTGAAGTAATGAGTGGACTGTTCAAAAATTTTGAAACTTACATCAAATTAAGAAAAAAAGTTCTTGATCTCTATAGATATATAAAAAAATATTGGACTGATACAGATATACACATTATTATATACATTATACACTCAAAGTTGAGGTCCATGTCCATTTATTTTTATTATTTGTCAATGTACACCATCAGTTATTATAAAGAATACGCTAGGAAATAAAAAAGCAAATAAAATATAGTATATATACCCACAATTTATTTCTAGGCATTAAAATGAATTCTAAGCTTTCATACGTATCTGCATATGTGAGTAAATATTTCTGGAATACAAGTTAAAAGTTAATTCTTAGGAAGAAAGAAAATTGTGTTACTATCACTATTTAAAAGGCTTTGTTGTTCTTTTTGGTCGGTGTTATTAGTCTCACCTTTACACACTGAGTAGGCAAACTCTGCCCTTGCTCTGTTCTCATCCCTGAGGTGTCATATTAAAACGTGAGAAAGAAATACAGAACTGTTGGTTAGCAAAGCCTTCTGTCGGAGCAAACCATTTGTGCATGTAAAGAAAAGACACAATGCTGAATATAAGATTGTAATAGTGAGTATCTAATAGCATATTCAATAACATGAACATTGCCTCTGAAATGAATAAATATATACACATAAAACATAAAAATGAAATTAATAAAGTTATGAAAAGAGTGGGTGGAGAGAGTAATTTAGAGAATGACCTTTGTGACAGGTACTTTACAACATTTAATTTATGAAATGCTATATTCTCATCTTGTTATACTAACATTTAGAGAGATTTAAAATGTTGGTCACCAAGTCAAAAATTAGAGTTCAAGGTGGGGATGGATCAAACTGTCTTACTTTCCTTGTCACCCATTTGAGGGAATTTTATATAAAAGGACTTTGCTCTTTGTAAAGTAAAAGTTAGGAGTATGTATTCTCCAAGAACCATCTCACTGACCACATTCTACTTAATTGGTGCAGAAGGGATAAGAGAATGAAGCCCAGTTACTTCTTTTGAAAAAAGTTGCAGATCATATGATTATGAACATTTTGCATGCAGTGACCAAATTCAAAAAGAAGTATCTGAAGCTGTGAATTAAGAGAACTCATTTGAGTACGTGATTTGATACATTTCTATAAGAGTTCTCTTTTTAATGTTGTAGACTGTATTTTACATATTTTACATATGAAAATTCAGTGAGGGCTTCTGGTATCTAAGCTTGCAGAAATTAATTACTCTCTGAATCTCAATCAATGGAAATGAAATTGGACAAAGAAAACACTAAACAATGAAAACAAAGCAGCAGGTGCACCATTGTACTGCTGCTAAGTCAATATCCTCAGACTCAGTGATGCATTTGAACCCAAGGCTGTATCAGGAACTTCTCACTTAATTGGTTCATCAGGAAGACTAGTGACCTATTTTTAAATACCATTTTACATTTAAAGATAGTGCCATAAGAAAGAATCTCATTAAAAAAACAAGGAACTATAGTTCTCCAAATACTGCAGTGCCAAAATATTTGTATCTGTTGCTATGAATTATTAGAGCAAGGATTAATTCTTCAGTGAACAATAGACATTTCAGAACCTGAATGGTTACTTTTGCATGCCCAAAAGGATTCATTGCTCTATGATAAAAAAAAAAATACAACAGCACGAAATAAGTTTAGGAAGGCAAGGAATACTAATATCTTAAGTGATATTTCTTCTGATTCAATGAATATGTATTTTAAATTTTTCCTCACTTTTAGTAGTGACAATAGATAAAAAGATTTCCATATTATAAATGTCAAAGAGGCTATAGGGAAAGTAGTTCATTTGTTTATTTCTCTAAAGGTGAGAGGCCTGAGGGAGGAAATGGTACAAGCAACTGTGCTTCTGTTTTTATCATTTACAATAATAGAGGGTCATGGCTCCATAGTGTGTACCAAAATGGCCTGATAGTTTTACTTGTTCCTCCAAGGCTTCAAATAATGTTATCATTTATCCCATTAGAACTGTGTCAAAGAGACAGATAGGGAACCTAAAAGAACATACCTATACTTGCTCCTTCTAAACACTACTTACTTGGCTTTGGAATTAGTATTGAAATATTATCATTGCTATTTCTGATACTAAGGATAGCTGCAGAGAAGCAGCTAGGCATTAAAGTCCATGTGTGGTGCCCAGTCCAAGTTTGTGGCTTATGCCTCTTTTCTTTATTTGGACAAAGTCCAAATCGAATGCACCATACTTTCATTAAAAATATAGCATCAACCTTCTACCATTAATATGCTAAAATAACTACACCAAAAAAAATGGTTCTGAATGACATGTTTTACACTCATAGATCAGACCAACACTAAAGCCTCATCAGAAAAGCATCTTCTTCTGTAGAGAGCAATTAACACAGTCACGCATAACTGGACAATGTGCACTGAGTGAGAGATTTTAGAGCATTCAGCCCTAAAGGGGACACTTTATCACACCCTTCTTCTCAAGTCTCAAGGATCTATGCACAAGAGGAAAGAGAAAGATAGTAAGGTAGAAGTGTTAGATGATTCCAAGGAAGCAGCATTTCTGGACACAACAAGGCTGGTAGAAGAATGAATTCACAGAGACTGTGTCACCTTACAAAAGACTCTTACAAGTTTAAAGCACATGAAATCCAGTCACAGAGAAGACAAAGTGGACACGATACCCTATACCTAATCAAGAAGCTGACTGCAATTGATACCTGCTGACAAAGAGAATCAGTTTTCCACAATGGAGCATTACTATGTCTGTCACCCAAGCTCCAGAGCAGGCCCAACGCTCAGAAGTAGTTGTCCACCACAAAATGGACCCTATAGTACCTTGTGCACTTTTTGTGTTGTTTTGGGATTTTTTCCCAAATTGGTTCTTAGTTGGTATTGTTTATTTTGACATTTTTTATTGATGTCTAGGAGAAAGAGCAAGTGAAGTTGAGTGGGTACAGAGATGGACTTGATATGTGGGTAGCTAGGGAAAGAAAAGTATATGATCAAAATATATATTTTTCGGGGAAACTAAGTTTTAATGCAGGCCTAAATTTTTTAAAGTGATTTATTTCCAAGTTCTTGCCTTCTATTACTACCTAGGACAGTATAGTAGAGTAATACTTTATTTAAAAAGAAGTAGTTCAGTATAAACAGCAAGCATTTTACCAGTAGTTCTGTATTGGTAAAAATGTCTGTGGGACACAGATGATGTCAACTGGGATCCAACTTTATAGATTTAGTGACTTTATTTGTGTAACATAACAACTAGGATGTCAACATTTTTTCAAACATAGCATGCTATTCTAGATAATAAAAACTATTTTTAAGCTCCAAGTGAAGTTAAATAGCCCACAAATACTTTCTTGGCAAAGGAATTCTGGCAAAAAGAATTCTCAAGTCCGTATGTGGATGTATTTTAGCCCTGGCTCTTTAGTTAGTCTGTCACGGAAAATACCAATCTTCAGATGGATTTTACCAACATCCTTATGGATAGTTGTACTCTGGGTATTGTAGCTATTTCTCCATCAGCCAGACTAATACTCACTGCCCTCTTAAATATCTTTGGCAATTTTCCATTGACATTTCTGTATAAGCTCATATGGTTTCCTTCATGTGAGTTCAGGATTTCCCCTTTCTTCCACTTTATGTTCCTTTCAACTCCTGGGCTTCCTAGAGTGATTTGTAAATGTAGTTTTCACTAAAATGAGAGAAAGTAGGAATGGGAAAAAGGAAACCTCACTGCCAGAACCAGCTTCTCATTGAGCTTAACAATATACGACAAATTATCAATATGTTTTCAAGTGTTGATCACATATCTAAATTACTTTACCTTAATCCTTGTCATGTTAATATAGGTTGGATTCTTACATAGATAAGTAACAGAAACTCATTCTCAAATAAACAGTATAGGGTAGCACATGTAGTTATTGTGCTAGAGGGAATAAGTGATATTGAGAGTGGGAAAAATGATTTAGACTTGGCAGTACTTCTATGAAGCTCTAATTTAGCATGTGGATGTTGTCTCACTAGAATTATTCTTGTCCTTGTTCTCCAGATAAAACCTCCAGGGAACAAAACAAAGAAAGTTAAAAATGAAAAAGAAATGACTCCTTACCTGTTTCTTTTTGATTGATACCAAAGAAGAAAAAAAATCAGAAAAGCCACAATGTAGAAAAATATAAATTTCTAGGACCGTGGGGAAGGAGAGAGCAGAACAGGATTGTCAAGTCTTGTATTATAATCAGAGCAAGCATCACAAACTGGCAGTACAGTAAAAACTTGAAGGAAAGAGTGTGCTTGTTTAAAACAATATTATGTGAGAATGTAGAGAACATGAGGTACTGCATATTCCCCGACTTGATGGGCCCTGTTTCTCTTCATGAAAGTGACAGATTTTAAAAAATGAAGAATGATAAGTCTGTGGGTAGAAATGCTGCATCTAAATAGGCCTCTTCATAAGCTACCATATCCCGAAGTCACTGGAAGTGGTAGTCAGAAACCACTGGTTTTCAGAATACCTTTTGAAGAGATGTAAGTGGTAAAGGCTAATGAGTACAATAAAATGCCTTTGCTGTCTTCTAAGATTTTACTGTTCAGGCAGAATTAAAGGTAATGCTTCTTGCATTGCCCTTAGCATGGTATGCATAGGAAACATAAACTTTTGTGTGGAAAACAAGACTTGTTGAGAAGGTTACTTAAGGCAAGGAGGTTGTCAAGTCAGGTGATTCCAGAAGTCACAGGCCCACCACTGAAGCAGCACATCATAGTTCAGCTATTCCTGAATGGCAGCCTGCTCTATCACATTGACTTCAGAGCCATCATGATGTAAAGTCTCAACAGCCCATGTGGGTAGATCTCACTGGGGACACGATTTACTACTACAGATGGTTCATATACATTTTCAAAGGTGTTAACATGTATTACTTGATAACTGTGTCCATTATAACATTTTCTTAGAATTAGAATTCCTTGATTTTCATTCAGTAATTTACTGATTTTTATTTTTCTTGGTTCACTTCACCAGATGCTTAATCAATATACTAATCTTCGAAAATAAAAGTTGCTTGTGATCTATGTATTTCAGTCTTCCATCTCTCTGTCTTTCCTGCCTGTGCCATCCCGGTCACGTTCTTCGCTCCCTTTCTCTTCCTCTTTCCTATACCTTCTCACTTAATCCTTTACTTTATTCTTTATTGTTTTTCCCTGTCTAATTTTCTATAAAATGTTTCTTGTTCTATACTGCAGGAGTTTATTTCCTTAAATCATTACTTTATTATTTGTGAGTATGTTTTGTCTTCTTTTAAAAATAGTTTAAATGCATTGGTCATTTAAAGAAAAAATATCTGAGCACAGCAAAAATACAACAAATGGCATTCCTAGTGTGAAACTGAAAGTTTTGCCAGATGCATATAGTATGCAACTCTCTTACTGCAATCAAAATATTTTATTGTTCCTTTGCTTAAATTCCCTTTAGTCTGTCTATTGTCTCCTTCTTCGCTGATAGCAACTAGGAGCATATGTACTGTATGATTCCATTTTTTATAGTTTCCAAATTATCATATGTATAGAATCATGCACCATATTATTGACTTTTCATTTAAAATAACCATAGTATAATATCACTTGTTGAATCATACATTTGTAGTTTATTTTTATTTATTTATTAAATATTTTACAGTATTGATCCACTACATTTTTTCAAATGAGAAAAAGTGTGTCTTGGAGCTGTTGATGATTCCTTAAAAGAACTGAAATAATTTATATGCAGATTCTTTATTAAAATGTAATGAAAATACAATTTTGTGCAAATATTAAAACATAAATCAGTTGTAAATTTCTAATTAACAATTAGAGTACCAATTATCAAATTGCAAATCAGCAATAGAAACATAAATTAGAAAGTTGAAATAATGCACTGCAAAGGGGAACAGTAAGATGTATAAAATGTATAAAATGCTTGCATATAAATAATGATTATATTTTAATAATGTGTGCAACCAGAAGTTGTATGATATTTGAAAGGTAACCTGAATAATAGAAAAAAAAAAAACAAAACCAAACAAATAAAAATACAGAAGTGGACTTAGAAGTGAAAGAAGCAAACTACCAAACGGTAAACCAGATGGAAAAGAGTGTGGAAAAATTAAACCACAGACAACTTCAAATTCTTTGTATTTGAAATTCAAAGTGCAAGCCAATTAGATGGATAACTATTGGCTTTAAAAAGACTTGCAGGAATATTTGAACTCTTTAAATATTGGACTGCGTAAATAATTTGATTTGACAAGTTATTTTATCAAAGGAAGGACATGAGACCTAACAACCACAACCGATGTGGAAGTACTATGAGGGCAATACACAACTGAGCCACTTTGCTTGAGTATATTTAAGCCAGCATCAATGTAATACTAAACTTGTAGAAGTCATAACAGAAATCAAACAAGATTTTTATATGTCTATAAAATTATCATGGAACCATGTAAACAATCAGGGATGAGATAATCAGAGTTTAGTAGAGATTTTATAGTAATGTTTGAATTTTCATTGTCTGTTATGGTTGCCATTATACACAAAGATACCTAATGCAAGGACCTTAGTAATTTCCTTAAGAAAGCTATTATGTTAACTAGTGGGATCTACTGGTGGTAATGCATAAAAATTGAGATGTTTGTTGATTTGTTGGGCTGGCAATTAAATTGGGAGTTTTATTAAAACTAAGCACGTGCTTTACTTGTGGGCTACATCCCAGGACCCTGGTTGTTTCTTCCATAATGTGGTCTTGATTAGAGATGTTTTAGGGTGTTGGTTAAATTAATAAAGTGCAGAGGCTCTACACACTACTCATGCTTATCTCTGGCCTCTTTCACCAACAGCCTCCCTCCCCAGACTGTGGATGGGCCTGCACCTGTTGTCTCCAATCTTCCAAGCTTACGTTAGAATTCAGTCTCTGTTTGGAATGCTTTTTGAGTTTAGACAAATGTGCAGAAACCTGTATATACAATGGCAGTATCACACAGAATCTTTCCAAAGCTTTGCAAATTTCCTGATTTGCATATTCATCACATCATTTCTTTCCCTCATGAAAACACAAATATTTTTGCTGGCTCCATAATTTCAACTTATCCTTGCTGAACTTTGAAAGTACATATATTTATCACATTGTCATTTTACATTGAGTAATATATTTTTAAGGTTCTTCCTGTCTTTTACAGAAGTTTCTCCTTATTATAATTTTGTTCATATAATTTTAAGTACATTAAGGAAAAAATTGTTAAATGAAGAAGAAACAACACACATCAGAATGAATAATAGAGCCTACATTTAGTCATTCTGTGAGATATTTATGCTCTAATGATTTCAGTTTCTTAGACTTAAAAAGCAATGCCCATTAGATCTTCTGTTATAAAATTATTCAAATATGTGATTTTGAGAAAATTTTCCAAATACAAATAATGAGCCTCTATATCTAGTATACAAAACCCTCACATAGATAAAAATGTATGTGTTTACACTTTAGTTCAGAACATTTAAAATATAGTTAGACTTAGGTCACATTGAGCAATTATTTAAATCTGTATATTTTCCTAAGAAAAATTGAAATCATGCTATTCATCAAAAAAACATTCATAAAATTTATTGTGTATTTCACTCCTAGGGAGAACAGAGAAATGATCTCCACAAATGACTGTATCTCAGCTTCTCCTTTCATATAACATTGGATTGAAGTTTAAGAAAACTAACAAACAAAGCAAGAAGTCTCCCTTAAACCAAATGTGAACTTGAGTACATTTCAGAAAGAATTTTGATAGGAAACAGCTGTAGTTTGGTTTTCAAAGGAAATGGAAATTTCAAGTAATTTTTACTTGGCAACTCAAAAGTGATTCATATACTTAGTTGACTTTGATTTTTCCTTTTTATGATCACTGATGAGCTGTCTTTTATTCCAACTTACTCATAGTAGCAATCAGTATCCAAATTCTCATCATTTGTTTTGCCAGATAACCATAGTCTTATGCTAAGAATTGCTGAAATTCTACAAGAATTTGTATTAATAGCTCTTTTTTTCCTTCAAGTTTGTATGATTGCATACGGTTTAGGATAAATTATGAATAATGTATAGAAAACATAAATCTGATATTAAATTTAAGTCTGGTTTAAAAGAGTGATTCATAGAAAGAGTTAACAGTTATCAAGTTTGGAAATATTGACCCATAGTGAAGAAAATGACACTTAATGAAGTTTCATTTGTATCTACAATATTAGTTCCATGCAATCAAATTATTTCTATAGGTACCCACCTGTAACCTACAGTTAAAAAATTAGCAATATAGTCAGTCAGGTGGTGGTGGCACACGCCTTTAATCTCAGCACTTGGGAGGTAGACGCAGGCAGATCTCTGTGAGTTCAAGGCCAGCCTGGGCTACAAAGTGAGTTCCAGGAAAGGCGCAAAGCTACACAGAGAAACGCTGTCTTGAAAAACAAGGAAAAAAATTAGCAATATATATATTTTTTAATTCTCGTATGCTTCTACTGTTTCATCTCTCCCCATCACTCTCTGCCATTCCCTTCCCCCTGCTTATACCTATCTTCTTTCCAGCAATTATCCCACTTACTTAGATTTTTTAAAATGTCTTTTGGACCCACTGAGTTTCATTATAATTGCAGGTGTTTTACAGGAATGTGGGCAACTTATCAGTGGTTACTACAAAGAAGAAAGTAACCCCACCTCTTTTGCCACCTACTAACTAACCATAACTCTTACTAAGAAATGGGACCTTATAAATCTATTGCCCATGCATGAGAAAATGGTGAAAGTTAATATCTGGTCTTGTGCAGTAACGAACACCATGGAGTTCATGAGTGCAATGCTGTGTGTGTCATTTACAAAACAAACTGTTTCACAGGACTATTTCTTAAACTCTCTTCAAATGTTCTGCTGGCCACCCCTGTTACTATATTACCTAAACTTTCAGATGGGAATATACAGATAAGCCATTAGTTAGTAAATTCCATGGTCATGTATTATCTTGAAGTTTGAGCACTTGTGAGTCTATATTAACCAATGACTCCCCTGTGAAACCCACATCAGAGAAACTTATGGGAATATGAATAAAGTAATATAATATGATTCATCAAAAGACTGAAGCCTTCAACTACTGAACCCAAATACACTGAAAGAGGTAAAAACACAAGATGAAGGTTTTTATGTATTATAAGCAGAACTTCCATGGTTGTTAACAAAGCATGGTATTTGAAATTTCAGTAAAATCAAGCTTTTCCCTTTTTTTAAGGCTTGACATGCAACCCAGTATGAAGAATACATTCCCCAAAACCAGCAAAAGATTCAAAATCAGCCTCTGCTCCCAATGTAAGGAGTTCCATAGGAAACCAAACTACACAACTGTCACATATCTGTAGAGGACCTGTGCAGTCCTGTGCAGGCTTCCTGATTGTTAGTTGCTGGGGATGCTATGAATGGTTGCTTTGATGGACTGATAAATAAAATTCTTATTTGTCTATAGCTAGGCAGGAAGTATAGGCAGGACAAGCAGAGAAGAGAATTCCGGGAACAGGAAAGCTGAGTCAGGAGATGCTGCCAGCCATTGAGATGAGAAGCAGATGTTAAGATACCGGTAAGCCATGAGCCATGGAGCAACTTATAGATGAGTAGAAATGGGTTAATTTAAGATATAAGAACTAGATAGCAAGAAGCCTCCCACAGCCATACAGTTTATAAGTAATATAAGCTTCTGAGTGATTATTTTATAAATGGAGTACAGGACTGCCTGGGCTTGGCAGGACCTGGAGAGAAACTCTCCAGCTACTGTTAGTTCAGATTCTGTGAGCTCCCAGGAGCCCAGGTTAGTTGTTACTGTGTATTTTCTTGACACATATGGCTTCTACAATCCTTTTTCCCTCTCATCACCAAGATTTCCTGTACTTGGCTTGATGTTTGGTTGTGGGTCTCTACATCTGTTTCCATCAGTTACTGGATGAATTCTATCTGGTGACAACTGGGCTAGGTACCAATCTATGAATATAGAAGAATACCACTAGGCATCATTATATTGACTTCTTCTTTTTTTCAGTAGTGTTTGGATCCATCCTTGGTCTCTGGGCCATCCAGCCTCTGAGTTGTGGGACTTCAAGTAGGGCTCACTTTCCTGGCATGGGACTAAGGATGAAAAAGTCATTGTTTGGCCAGTACCACAATCTCTGTGACACCCTTACCCTGCACATCCCATAGGAAGGAAAAATGTAGGTCAAAGTTTATATGCCTGTGTTGGTGTCCCAATTCCTTCACTGGAAGTCTTTACTGGTGACAGAATGTAGCCAGTTCATGATAAATGCTCCTGTGAGACTTAGCTGGGGTCAGCCTTATAGATTTCTGAGTGTTTTCCTTGTATCAAGTTTCTATATAACCCCCAAGTGCCCCTCCTTTCCTAAGTCATCTCTTTCAGTAATTTCCCCCTCCATGTACCTACAATCCAATCCCCCATGTTCCCAAATCCTCCTGCCCTCAACCCACCCACAATATCTCTTCTATTTCCCCTTCCCAGGCAGATCCGTGCATTCCCTGACTTTGGTGCTCCTTGTTACCTACCCTCTCTGGCTCTGTGGATTGTGTCACAGTTACCCTTTATTGTACAGTTAATATACATTTACAAGTGAGTAAGTACATACCATGTCTTCTGGGTCTGAGTTATCTCATGCAGAATGAATTTTTCTAGTTCTGACAGTTTGTCTTCAAATTTCAATGCAAGAGAAAGACCTTTCTGACAAGAATGTCAAGTCTTGCAAGAAAGAAATGGGAGATGTCAGAAGATGGAGAAATCTCCCATGCTCATGGATATGAAGAATTAACATAGTAAAAATGGCCATCTTACCAAAAATAATGTACAGATTTAATCTTCATCAAAATTCCAACACAATTCTTTACAGACTCTGAAAAAATAATACTCATCTTCCTTATGTAAAAAAAAAAAATCCAGGGTAGCAAGAACAAACTTGTATAATAAAAGAACTTCCAAAAGTAACCCAACTATTAATCTACACACCTATGGGCACCTAATTTTTGACAAGCCAAAATTATAAAATGTATATGGAGCAAGGGGAACACAATTCCTTTGGTGATGGGAGTGCAAACTTGTACAGCCACTTTGGAATTCAATATGGCAGTTTCTCAGAATATGGGGACTCATTCTACCTAGAGACCAAGTTATACCACTCTTGGGCATATACACAAAGAATGCTCAAACATACCACAAGAACATTTGCTCAACTATGTTCATAGCAGCTTTATTCACATTGGCAGGAAACTGGAAACAACCTAGATGTCCCTCAAATAAAGAATGGATAAGAAAATGTGGCACATTTACACAATGGAGTGTTACTCAGCTGTTAAAAAAATAGCATGATTTTTGTGGGAAATAGAGTGAACTAGACAAACATTGTTTAGAGTAAGGTAACCCAGACTTAGAAAGACAAGCATAGCATATTCTCACTCATAAGTGGATATGAGCAGTAAAATAAAGGATAATTATGCTATAATTCACTGACCTAGAGAGGTGAGATAACAGGGAAGGCTTAAGTGGGGACAACTTGGATCTCCCTGGGAAGAGGATATGTAAGAGATCTTTTAGGTGGACTAGTGGCTAGTAGGGGTGGGAACATGAGGGATCAGGTAGGGAAGTGATGAAGAGGGCAATTACTGAAAGAGACAACTGGAAGAATGATCAGTTTGAGTTAAGGTAGAAACCTGGTGCAAGGGATACTCCTGGAATCTACAAGAATGAACCCAGGTAAGACTCATAGCAATAGGTGATATATAACCTGAACTGATGACCCCCTGGCTTTTAGACTGCAGACTACATGTCTCCTCAGGCTCTGCAATAATGTGAGCCAATCTCAGTTAGTAACTCTCTTCTCACTTATCCTTTCTGTAATACATTATGTTGGATATACTCTTCAGGAGAATTATGACCAATATAAATGCCTTACTCATGCTTTTGCCTGCAGTTACATAGGTTTCCAAAAATCTATTGTTAAATAAACCTTCTTTCTTACTACATAATCCTAATATCATTATCCAGGGACAGTTTACCAGACATGTATTGGTTTAATTGTGGGTTCTCTACTTGTTTATATTGGATCTTGTTGTAGAATCTTATTTTAAGATGTGTTACATTTGTTTATATTGTAGAACATTTGTTTAATGATGCAAAGATGTGTTGTATTCTTTTATGTTGCATTTGCTTAACTCTGCGAAGCTGTGTCACTTTGCCTGTCTAAAACACCTGATTGGTCAAATAAAGAGCTGAATGGCAAATAGTAAGGCAGGAGAAAGGATAGGTGGGGGTGATAGCAGAGAGAATAAATAGGAGAAGAAATCTGGGAGGAGAGAGAAAGGAGCAAGAAAAGGAGAAGGAGAGGATGACATCAGGGGCTATCTACCCAGCCACACAGTTAGCCACGGAGAAAGAAGTAAAGAAAGGAATACAGAAATAGAGAGAGATAAAAACCCACAGGCCAAAAAAAAAATAGACAAGATAATTTAATTTAAGAAAAGCTGACTAGAAATAATCCCAACTAAGACCAGGAATTCATCAATAATAATAAACACGAGTGCATTTATTTGGGGATGGGGAGGGCCCCATCAAAGGAACAAAGAGTAACAAAACAAACTATAGTTCTTATGTCTGTGTGTGTGCTAGTACCATGCTGTTTTAGCTAATATTTTTTATATACTTTGAAGTCATGAGTTCAATGCCACCACTGTGGTGATTTATTTTTTTCCTCAAGATTATTATACTCTGTGTCTTTATAGTATCATATGAATGTGAGATTTGCTTTTCCTTATTCTGTAAGAAATTCCATTTTAATCATACTATATTGAATCCTTTTCATTAGCACTTGTAATGTATCAATATTATGTCACTAAATAAGAATATAAAACAGATAAAGTAGATATATTTATATGACAGACAAATAAGATTCAGAGTAAGAATAATGTAGAAGCATGGCCTCATAGTTTTATGAATATTGTATTAATTTAGAACTTTGAAAGTAGAGCTTTTGTTGATAGATTGATGGCAACAGATTTTGTAAAGACATAAGTGCATATCCAATGATTGATAAATCAGCATGATGTGTTCAGAGATACACATAATTGAGAACTTAATGTCAGTCTCATAAATTCAGCTCAAAGATGGTGATGAAAAGGACAACATTCTAAAAGACACCGATTTTTCATGTGCTTTTATACCATTTAGATTTTATAGCCAAATACTTATTGTTTATCTAAATAAAATAGTAATACACTTATTCAACAATTAATGACAATCGTATATCATGATAAAAATCTATTCAAACATTGTCTGTTTTGTGTATATCAGAGTGTTCCTGGTAAAATAATCATATGAATATACTCTGATGTATATGTTCACTTAGTGTTCATTTTATGTATAGTGTATCATGATCACTATTTTTAATGTTTTAAACAGTTTTATTTATTTAGTGAGACTCAACTGATTAACCTTTATTAGAACCAAATCTTACCAATTTTCCTTAAGGCCATCATAATACTTTGAACATTTTATTTCAAAGAAGTACTAATCCCCCTGAAAACTTTCATTTGACATAACTTTAAGATGGCAATGAAACTTATGCGTTTCTGTGTATTCTCTTCTGCCAGCAATATTACTATAGATCACTACTAATCAGTGGAATGTTAGAGTAATAGTGTACCTGAATAATATATGTCACTTAGATAACTGCTCATTGTATTGTTCAAATCAACCTCTTCTCTTAAAGATCATTTGGTTATTTCTTAGTATGAAAGTGCTAGATTATATGTTATATAATATTTTGTCTATGTGATTCTAAGAAAGCTTTGAAAAATTGAAATGGTTTCATTTTTAACAGCTGAATTTTTATGGGTATTGAAATGATTCTTTGGATTGCTTTTAGTAACGTGACCACTTTTACTATATTAATCCTACAGATCCATGAGCACTGGAGATCTTTCCATCTTTTTTTATCTTCTGCCAAGTCTTGAAATGTTTTGTCATACATGTCTTTCACTTGCTTGGATAGGGTTATCCCAACATATATTATATTATTTGAGGATATTATGAAAGGTGTAGTTTTCCTGACTTCTTTATCAGTGATTTGTATATAGGAAGGCTACAGAATTTTTTTTTTTTTATTTTAGTTCATTTTCTTTGCAGCCATTTTGATTTAATTGTTTTTGAGCTGTAGGAGTTCCCTGGTGGAATTCTTGGTTCACTCTTGTATACTATCATCATCTGTAAATAACAAATCTTTTACTTCTTCTTTCCAAATTGTATCCCCCTGATCTCATTCAGTTAGTTGTCTTTTTGCTCTAGCAAAAACTTCAGGAATCCAGTCAAAGAGAGGGAAGAGGGATTCTATGAGCAAGGGACATCAAGATCAAGATAAGGAAATCTACAGACACAAGCAAACCAAGCTAGTGGGAACTCATGAACCCTAGACCAAGAGCTGTGGGGTCTACTTGGGACTGAACTAGGCTCTATGCACACTAGAGACAGTTGTGTAGCTTGATCTGTTTCAGGGGGCCCTGGCAGTGGGAGCAGGACTGGCTTTTTGGAGCCCATTACCTATGTTGGAACACCTTGCACAGTCTTGATACAGGGGGGAGGAGGGTTTTGGATCTGTCTTAGCTGAATGTACCAGGCTTTGCTGACTCCCCATGGGAGGCCTTACCTTTTAGGAGGAGGGGATGGAGAATGATTTGGGAGGGAAGTCTGAGGGGGCATTGGGAGAAGAGATATGAGGCAGATCTGTGGTTGGTTGTAGTTAGAGTTTTCCTGCCTGGCCCAGTCAGGACAAATCTCTGTTACCCGCCAGTCCCACAGTCGCTCAGACCCAAACAAGTAAACACACAGAAACTTATATTGTTTAGAAACTGTATGGCTATGGCAGGCTTCTTATTATCTACCTTTTCTATCTTAAATTAACCCATTTCTGTTAGTCTATACTTTGCCACATGGCTTGTGGCTTACCAGTACCTTTACATGTTGCTTTTCATGGCGGCTGCTGGTGGTGTCTCTCCCCAGCCTTCTACATCCCAGAATTCTCTTCTCTCTTGTTTCGCCTATACTTCCTGCCTGACCACTGGCCAATCAGAACTTTATTTACACAGAGCGATATCCACAGCACTTCCCCTTTTCTTTTTTTTTTTAAGGAAGGTTTTAACTTTTACATAGTACAATTACATATAACAAAACAATTATCAAGCAAGAATTACAGTTACAATATTAAAGAAGATATCCTATCTATCTTATATTTGTGAGTCTAAGGTTTTATATCTAACTTATCTTTTATCATAACTGAGGAAATTATAACTATCTAGTCTTCAACCACATCAAAGACCTCAGAAGGATATAATATTACCTGAGAACCGGGAGAAGGATGCAAGCATTTTTCGGGAGTCTTGCAGGGTAGACAGAGACAGCTGGCAGCCTGGACAGTCACCTAATGTTCCTTTGTAAAGTTGGGGCATTTGTCTTCAGCCCACAGGGCTAGAGTCTCTTGGTCACTTCTCTCAGTGTCCTGTAGAATGTCTGGCAGTTTCCTCTGCGAAGCAGGAACCTGAAGGACCATTTTGTCAAGCAAAGTTTAGTGGTCACCTTTCTACGGGTCCTGCATGTCTAGTCGATCAAGCAGTCCAGGCAAGAACAGTTTCTTGTCCAAATGGCTATTTTTGCCAAGGTGAAGATAAACTCCATATGAAGTGTCTTCAATGCCCATCCTCCTCTCTGAAGTAAATCGGTGCTGCCAGGAGCAGACATGTCTCACTGTCCAGAAAGTCTAAATTTTAAAAATATTTTAAATGCCATATTCTGAAGGTCTTTGAAGTATTTGAAGATTACCTATCTATCTGAAATATCTCTATGTATACCTAGAAGACTTAACTAACATGGCTATGAGTATGATTATCACAGATGATTAATTATTAATCTATTTTTAATTATCCATTTCAATTTAAAATGAGCTATACAAACATAATACCTTAAACATGATTAGAAATATACACACAGTATAACAAAATTAACTTGAAGTTTGTATCAATAGACTAAAATCTATACCAATGTAAAACATTTTAAACAAGTTGTTGCTCTTTAGAAGTAAGTTCCTTAATCTACCCTTTCATCCTATTATATCTGTATCATATCCCCTTTTCTTCTTTAGAAAGAGATTTCATTTATAATCAAACTGTTTTAAGTAAAAATATTGGTTTTTCTCTGTCCCACATCAGAGGGCTCTTCTGATTTGGGACAAAAGAATCTCTTAACCTTTTCTTTTAGCAATATGTCTGGGTTTAGAGAAGGAGTGAGCCAATTCCATCTCCAAAGCCAGCTTGATAATTTTGGGAAATTGGGCGTAGTTCCTCTTACTACTTCCTGCTGGAGGGGGGCGCTGTATCTTATGGGCACACAAAGAAAATTTTAGGATTCTGGAGCAGTCCATTAGGGTGAACCTCCGAACCAGTTGCCTTGAAACCATTCTGGATGTTAGATCATCTGGGCCATGGTGTCACCAGAGACCTTTCAGGTGGTCTTGGCTGATCAAACCTGATGTATCTTAATCTGGAACAAATCCATAGCCTCTGGCTTTCTGTGGAAACAAAAGCAGAGACTCCTTTCCAAAGCAACATATCCTTATATCCAAATTTTGAAGTCAAGTTACCTTTAAAATTTACATATTTATTTAACTCAACAGCTTTTACGATCAAATCTTTTTCTTCAGTTAAAAATCCCAAAGACAACATAAACCAGATTCTCTGTGTAATATCAATCTTTGTAAGACTGAAATGCCGCTTTGGCTGCTGGCTCTGCCCATCTCAGCTTCCCAACATGGGGGTGGTACAGTTTACCACCAGCTCTGGGTCTGGAGCCATGTGTACCATCAGCTATCAGAAGCAGTTCTATCAAAGCAGTGCATAGCGCAGAAACTTTTTTTTTTTTAAACTACCAAAGGCTAAATCCACCACGCAGCAGTTGGTATGTAAAATGAATAAAAAATTTCTTAATAAAGAAAAAACTTCAAGTATTGTATTGAATAGATACAGAGAGAGTGGGAAGCCTTGACTTGTTCCTTATTTTAGTGGAATATCTTTGAGTTTTTCTCCATTTAATTTGATGTTGGCTATAGGCATGATGTAGATTGTCTATTGTTTTTAGATATGCCCCTTATATCTATCCCTGATCTCTCCAAGTCTTTTATCATGAGGACATGATGGATTATGTCAAAGGCTTTTTCAGTATCTAAGGAGATGATCATATGTTTTTTCCCCTTTCAGTTTGTTTATATGGTAGATTACTTTGACAGACACCACTATGTTGAACCATACCTGCATCTCTAGGATGAAACCAGCTTGATCATGATCTTTCTGTTGTGCTCTTGGGATCAGTTTTTTATTATTTTACTGATTATTTTTGCATAAATGTTCATGAGGAAAATTGTTCTGTGATTCTCTTTCATTGTTGAATCTTTCTGTGGTTTGAGTGTCAGTGATGGTACTCAAATGTGACCTCTGATGATAATGAATTCATTTGATAATGAATTGGACAATGTTACTTATGTTTCTATTTTGTAGAAAAAAAGATCCTCAATACTGGCTTTGACTCTTTTTTGATGTTATGGTAGATTTCTGAACTAAAATTTTCTGGCACTGGGCTTTTTTTTTGGTTGGGAGACTCTTAATAACTACTTCTATTTTACTATGAGTTGTACATCTATTTAAATTGTTTAAATGATCTTAGTTTAACTCTGGTAGCTGGTACCTATCCAGAAACTTAACCATTTCTTCTAGATTTTTCAAATTTGTGGACTATAGATTTTTGAAGTACATAATTATGATTCTCTGAATTTCCGTGGTATCTGATTTTATTAATTTCTATACCCTCTCTCTTTTTTTAATTTGGATAAGGGATTGCCTATCTTGTTGCTTTTTCTCAAAGAACCAACTCTTTGTTTCATTTATTCTTTGTATTGTTGTCTTTATTTCTATTATACTGCTTTCAGCCTTCAGTGTAATTATTTCTTGCCATCTTTACCCCCAAGGAGTACTTAATTCTTTTTGTTCTAGAGCTTTCAGTTGCTAATATGAGATTGCTCCAAGATATATATATATATATACCATTGAACTTTCTTCTTGTCACCACTTTCATGGTGTCCCATAAGTATGGGTATGATGTGTATTCACTTTCACTGAATTTTATAAAGTCTTTAATTTTTTTTATTTCTATTTTGATCCATTTTTCATTCAACAGAGAGTTGTACAATTTCCATGAGTACACACTTTCTGCTATTTCTCTTTTTGTTGATATCCAGCTTTCATCTATGGTGGCCTGATAGAATACAGGAAGTTATTTCAATTTTCTTTTATCTGTTGAGATTTGCTTTATGTTTTAGTATGAGGTCAGTTTTGGAGAAAATTCCATGACATGCCAAGAAGATAAATCTTTTGTGTTTGGGTGAAATGTCCTGTAAATATCTGTTAGGTCAATTTGAGTCATAATGTCCTTTAGTTCCATTATTTTTATGTTTAGATTTTTCTCAATGACTTATCCATTGGTGATAATGGAACATTGAAGTCTCCTACTATCTTAGTGTGGGGGTCAATATGTGATTTGGGCTGTAGTGGTGTTTCTTTTACAAATTTGAGTTCCCTTGTGTTTGGGGAGTAGATGATAAGAGTTGAAATGCCATCTTGGTATATTGATATTTGGTGAGTTTGTAGTGTCCTTTCCCAACACTTTTGATTCATTTTTATTTGAAATCTATTTTGACAGATATTAAAAATGGCTACTCCAGCTTGCTGCTTTGGTCCTTTTGCTTAGAATATCTTTTTCCAATTCTTTACCCTGTAGTAATGTCTATCCTTGATGTTGAAGTGTGCTTCTTGGATGCATCATAAGGATGGATCCTGATTTGCATCCACTCTGTTAGTCTTTTTTTTTTTTAATTTGGGAAGGGAACCCATTGATGTGGAGATATATCAATGACCAACGGTTGTTGATGCATGTTATTTTGTTGTTGGTCATGATATTAACAGTGTGTGTGTGTGTGTGTCCCTCATTTGGATTTACTGGTGTATGATTATCTATTTCCTGTGTTTTCTTATATGTATTTAAACATCTTAGGTTGGAATTTTTTTCTGGTACTTTCTTTGGGCTGAATTTGTTGATTCATATTGTTTAATGTTGACTTTTTCAAGGAACATTTTATTTACTTCCTCTATGATTACTGAAAGTTTTGCTGAGCATAGTAGTCTAGGTAGGCATCTGACATCTCTTAGAATCTGCATCACACCTATCTGTACAGGCTCTTCTGTCTTGGAGAGTCTCCACTGAGAAGCCAGGTGAAATTCTAATAGGTCTTTTTTTCCCTTTTATATATTCTTTTAATATTCCTCTTTTGTTCTCTATGTTTAATGATTTGATTATTATGTGGTGAGGGGAATTTCTTTTCTGGTACAACCTATTCATTATTCTGTATGCTTGTACATTTATAGGCATTTCCTTCTTTATTTTAGGAAAATTTTCATCTATAATTTTCTTGAAAATATCTTCTAGGCTTTGAGCTTGGATTTTTCACCTTCCTCAGTAATTGTTATTCTTAAGTTTTGCCTCTTCACAGTATCACAGATTTCCTCTATTTTTTATGTCAGGAGTGTTTTATATTTAACATTTTTCTATGCCTGGTGTATCTATTTCTTCTATCTTATCTTCAATGCCTTAGATTCTCTCCTCTCTCTCTTATGTTTTTTTGCTAAAGCTTGCTTCCATAGTTCCTGTTTGGATTGTTAGACTTTTCATTTCCTGAATTTCCCCAATTTGTTTTCTTTCCCTTTTTTTTTTTTTTTTTTTTTTTTTTTTTTTTTTTTTTTTTGAGCTGAGGACTGAACCCAGGGCTAGGCAAGTGCTCCACCTACCACTGACCTAAATCTCCAACCCTTGTTTTTTCTTTATCACTTCTATTTCCATATTCAAGTCTTGAACAGTTTTATTTGTTTCCTTCAACTGTTTACATTTTATTGGCTTTCTTTAAGGGATTTATTCATTTCCTCTTTAAGGACCTCTATCATCTTCATATAGTTGATTTTAAGTTCTTTTTTCTTGTGCTTCAGCTATGTTCAATGTTCAGAGCCTGGTGTGGTAAAATAACTTGGCTCTATTGGAGACAAATAGTTATTTGGCTGTTATTGATTGCACTTTTATGCTGACATCTATGCATGTGAGTTTGTTATGGTTATAATCAAGTATCACTTCTGATTTCTTTGTTTCCCTTTATTGAGTGGGTAGGTGGGTATTTTGTTCCTTGGCTTCTGTTTCTTCTCTGCACTCTTGGAGAGTGTGATGGCTATGTGTTGCCAGTTTCGCTGGTCTGCTCAGCCTGTGTGTTCACAGAGAATTTCTGCTGGTACTGGAGATAGAGTAACAAGTAGGGGAAGGGGGGGCTTAGGAGAGGATGGTCTGTGAAATCCACAGGAGATGTGAGCAGTGGGGAAGGGAGGGTGCAGCTGTTGATCTGTTGCCACACTGGGGATGATACTGATGGACTGGGTCTAGGGGAACAGAGACAAAAGCAAAGAACTGTGGACAGCTCACCTGACTGTGACATGTCACCTGTGGATGAGCATCAGGGGCTTGCTTGAGTTTGGAGCTGAAATAGGGCAACAAGTTGGGGGAATTAGATCAGGAAGGACTGTCAGTGGGGTGCACAGGTGATGTGGGTAGTGAAGGAGAGAGGCCCAGGTGTTCTGTTGCAGTGCTAGGGACAGGATTAAGGAATTGAGTCTGGGGAAATAGAGAAGTTCTTGCAAAAGAAAAATTTCAATATACATTTTGAATAAAAGGGGAAAATCACTCATGTTTTAATGATATCAAAAAATTTCAAATGTGAAATAGAAACTTCCAAAGTCCTTTAAAATGTATAAAAATGAAAAAAAAAGTTACATTTTTTTTCAATTATCATGAAACTATGTAAGTCCACACACTGAAAGAAACCTAGAGTGTTCTGTATTAATTGTGACTTCTTTATGAAGTTCAGTTTTGTAAATATAAGTATTTAAAATACTCCACTTTTGCATTTCCATCTACCATACAATTTCTTCTCATAATTGACTCATCTCACTTATCAGAAAATTGACAGAACAAGAAGCATGATTTCAGAAATTTTGTTTAGAAGTCTGGTAATAGGTTTAGTGGCTATTACACATGCCCTCCCACAGGGTCAGCAGATAATAGGACTATCAGTCACCAGGAATAAGATTTATTCAAAATTACAAGTATATAGAGTTGAGTTATAGACATTTGGAAAGCCCAGAACATTAAGAATCTGCTTTTTTATTATAGCCAAAAAATATTTGAAATGGAAAACCATAGTCATGATGAGTTGGCATTAGATAGACTTTCAACTACATAAAACAGGCTTTAAAAATCTGTATTCAAATCCATCAGCTCACTGACCAGGAAATATGGGGTTTAATTGCTCTTAAAGGATTCAGAACTTCCAGACTCTCTGCACCACTGTCACAGCAGTTAAGTTTTCAATGGACTTGCATTCGAAATACAGATGGTCTTTGATTAAGGTAGAGCCAGACTGCTTACAGTGGTGAGGTCTTCTTCCTCAGTTTGGTGAACCAACCCTGAATTTCACACACACACACACACACACACACACACACACACACACACACACACACACACAGAGAGAGAGAGAGAGAGGTCCCCAGAAATCCACAATGATACATCCACTGTATACTACTGGCAATGGTCGAGAGAAAGCCTGAACTGACCTAGTCTGGTGATCAGATGGCCAAACACCCTAACAGTCGTGCTGGAACTCTCATCCAATAGCTGATGGAAGTGGATGCAGAGATCCTCAGCCAGGCCCCAGGTGGAGCTCCAGGAGTCCAATTGTTGAGAAAGAGGAGGAACTGTAAGAGCGTAAATTATTGAGACCAAGATTGCAAAAAGCACAGGGACAAATAGACACATTTTCTTCTAACCATCATCCTTGATCTGCCATTATATATGTAGTTAAAAAAAAAGTTGTGATGGTCAGTTCTTTCCTTGACTTTTGTACATGTGTACAAATATTAAATGCTTGCCACAAAAAGTACTTAAAAATATGGGTGCTTTCTCTTTCGAAAGTAATTGTCAAGAGAAATGGCACTAACTGCTACTAAAGATGGGAAGCAAAGTTTAGTACGTACCATTCTTCAAGATAAAACACCAAAAAAATCACATCTTCTCAAACAAATATGAGGGAGGTTATTCTTTAGAAAAGACCAATCAATATGCACCAGAGTCTAAAATCCTTTTAGCACTGATATTTATCCAGTCTGTTTTACTGAAGGTGAACTCAAGTTCTGTCTGTTTCCATAGTTGTGACTAGGCCGGCTTAGCTTTGCCATGTAACTTTGTCATGCAAGTATTCAAAACAAGTTTCTTTGGATGCCAACACTTTTACACATACTTGGGAGGGTTTTGCATTCATAATGAGAATCCATTTAAAGTCACAGAATCAAATGCTGTTTCTTTGCCTTAAGTTAAGACATTCAGAAAACAAACAGTAACTAATCAACAGTGCTAAAAACAAACAAACAAACAAAACAACAAACAAACAAAATAGCAAAACCAAAATTCCAAAGACCCTGTCTTACTCTTGAACTTTGTTCTGTCATTCTCCTTTCTCTCCCCAAAGAGAATATCATCCCTGTCCAGAACCAACTGAGCAATGGCTTGTCTAGCAGTTAAACTAATATAGTAATTGCACTGTGCTCCTTTAGTTTAAATTCTTAAACTCATGTTTAATGTTACTGGATAAAATAATTCATATTAGAGATATAAGGTATTTATACAAATAAACTATAGTAAGTGGAGGAAAATGCCATGATGGCAAAGACAGTCAGAACAGATTTTATGTGATTCATAGGAGGCTCCCTGATAGCTCATTTAAGATTAATTTATATTATTGATGCTATTATAATTTTTGGCTGATGCTGTTATTTCGGAATGATTGATTGCTAATAAGACACAGAAAGAAGAAACTATGACCATTTGAAGAGCTAATCCTGGGAATGGGTAGGGCACATCTGAAAGAGAAGAAGCAAATTCAGTAGAATCAGGGTATTCTAGTTGCAGATGAGGCATGCCAAAGTTATAAAACAGAATCCCATGGTATAAGAGCTAATGCCACCACACTGTAGAATAGAATCTATCACAGTTAGGCTCTGTTATTACCATGTCAGTAAATTTTTTCAATGCTATATCTCTAAAATAAAGTTTCCTTTCACCTAATTTTAATTACTCTAAGTTAATATTTTATTCACTTTTTAAATATTTGTCAAACAACTGTAAGTGAACAATTATGTGTGGGTTCCTTTGGTGGTTTTAATCAAGGAGTTGAGGTTTGTGCCTTCAAAATATATTGACTAATCCTGACATTGTTCTACTTCTTATTCTTGATTAGTTTGCAGTGTCTAATTCCCCCTTTGACCAATTCATATACCTTTTTCCTTTTTATTTCTTTGAGTTTAAAGTAATAGTACTAATAATTAATGATATCTTGCTGTCTAAATCAGAATTGTGCTATAATATTTAAAAAGAGAATACATTTTTTTAAATATAAAAAATAAAATATAAACATTTCTACATTTAATAGAAAGACATAAGAAGTGTGAGTAAGACTAGATTAGGAAGAATGTACTATGATTTAGGTTTAAAAATATTATTTGGTCATTTTGTAATGAATGTATCGTGAGCAACTGTAGTACAATAGTTACTGTAGCTAGTATTTATCACAGTTTAAGCTACCTTAGGAAACAGAAGAGATGGGAAACAGATGGGAAATAAGAAACACTTTATAAAATATTCTTTTCCTACACAGATTATATCTCATCCTATTGTAATGTGCTTTCATCCATTGCCTTCTCCAACCCTAGACACTCTTCGTTCAAAGTCGTAAGTTTTTGTGCAAGTCCCAGTTTGTTTCATCACTGAATTTTTAGCTCCCTCCAAGACCCCATGAGCTAGGCCATGTGCACTTAATGTCTGATGATGCCTTCTGAGTCTCCAGTCCAGCTTGAAGTCATAGAAAGATGACTCCAAAGCAAAGACGATAATTTATAAATATATATAACAATAATTAATGGAAAAGAGACAATGGATTTAAAAGAGAGAGGAGGAGTCTATGAAGGATTTGGTGGGATGGAAGTAAAGGGAGAAATGATGTTATTATATCATAATCTCAAAAAATTGAAGATACATTTATTTTTAAAAATTAGGGCAATCAGTATCTGATGATGTGTATAAATACAATTAAATCCAGGACAAAATAATCATGATGTGAGGTATTTAAAAATACAGATCCTTGAGAACTATTTCTTTCTTTTTATTTCAATTTTTATATTAGATTTGACTGTCTGTCTATCTATCTGTCTGTCTGTCTGTCTGTCTGTCTGTCTGCCTGTGTATGTTTTCCCAATATGTAATTTAATCATGGCATGGCTAGTGCCTATGGAAGCCGAAGAATTATATTGTATCCCCTTGAACTAGATGGGTTTGAGACTCAAACCCAGATCCTCTGCAAAAGCAACAAGTGTTCTAAACCACTGAGCTATTTCTTTAACCTAAGAGTATTTATACGTGATGGGTATATGATAAATTGAGCTTAAGAAAACAAAGGGAAAAGATATTGAATCCCAATAAGGAATATTATGTCAAATACATGCATTTTTTTTCCCCTGTGGTTGGATCAAAGCCAGCACTTTGTTCCTGACAGAAAAGTGCTCCACCATGAGATGCCATCCTTATCTCCATTGCCTTGCGTTAATAACTTTATTATTTATTTATTTATTTAAAAACTTATTCTCTAATACATTACATCCTGAATGCAGTTCCTCTCCCTCCTCTCCTCCCAGCTGTCCCCAATCCACTCCTCATCTGTTTCTCTTCAGAAAAGAGCAAGCCTTCCACATATATCAAGCATACATTATATACCAAGTTGCAGTAAGGCTGGGCACCACACTTCATATTAAAGCTAGACAAGGCCACTCAGTAAGAGAAAAAGGGCCCCAAAAGCAGGCAGAAGAGTCAGAGACAACTCCTACTCCCACTGTTAGAAGCCCCACAAGAACATTACAACCCTAACATATATGTGGGTAGACTAGGGTAGTCTCCCTAATTGTCATTTCAGTCTCTGTGACCCCTGTGAACCTAGGGTAGTTGATTCTGTGGGTTTTCTTTGATGTTTTTGACCCCTCCTTCCAGGTATGTACTCACTTATAAGTGTACATTAGATTTAAAGTAAAGGATAAGTGTGCTAAAATCCATAAACCCAGAGAGGCTAAGTCTCAGAGAGAGCTGTGTGTGTGTGTGTGTGTGTGTGTGTGTGTGTGTGTGTGTGTGTCTGAATTTCCCTGGGAGGGGGAAATAGAATAGATATTGCAGGGTGATTGAGGGGTCAGTGGTAATGGGGATAGGAGGAATAAAGTAGGGGAAAAGGGGGGAGGGATACTGGAAGTGACAACAGTAACTTGGGGGACACCTTGGGGACAACCTAGAAACCTACTGCAATGGAAACTCCCAGGAATCTATGAGGGTGACCCTAGATAAGAAACATATTAATGGGGGATATGGAGCATGAACCACTCATCTACTGTAAGCAGGCAAGACTTCCAGTGGAGGTATTGACACACCAACCCAGACAGAAAACGTTGGATGTTCTACAATTTGTCCTGTCGGCAAGATGTGCTGGGGTAAAGGTGGCACAAGATCATAGGAGTGGCCAGCCAATGACTGGTCCAGCTAGAGATCCATGCCCTGAGAGGGAGCCCATCCCTGACACTACCTAAACAGTTAGGAACCAGAGGCTGGATAGTCCAGAGACCCAGGATAGAACCAAACAGGACCAGAAAAACATTTAAGGAAATGATCCCTAATGATATTTTGCTATACTCCTAGACAGGAGCCTCGCACAATCATCATCAGAGAGGTTTCATCCAGAGTTAATGAAAACAGATAAGGAGACACAGAGTTAAATATTAGGTCAAACTTGGGGGATGCTGTTAATAAACTTCACATAAAACTGTGATCAATGTAGGTTGGAATGTGGGAAAATAATTACAATTACCTATGCTTCTTTATTACAAAGACATTTGTTGCTAACATATTCAAAAGTTTATATAGACTTTGAATATTTTTCTAAAAATTACAAATAGGATGAAAATCATTATAGTATGCTTTAGTAAATTATACTATGTTATTCATATTTCTTATTTTACTTTTAAATTGTGTGATATGTTCAACATTCTCTTCTGTCATTTATAATGGTTAACCTTGAATGCCACCTTGTCTGGATCTGGAATCAACAAAGAAAGGAGATTCTGGGAACTGTTCTCTTGATCATGTTAACTGAAGTATGGAGAATCACTCTAAATCTGGGGAGTACTTTTCAGGTGTGCCTCAGAAATAAGATCTAAAGGAAAAATTCTAATTTTTGCCCATTTGTCTTTCTTCATATCTTGGTAATGAATTCATCCACGCTGTTGTTGCTTTCATTACCTGATACCAAAGTCCAGGTTTATAAGTTCATTTTTTCCTTTCTTCCTTCCTTCCTTTCTTTCTTTCTTCCTTCCTTCCGTCCTTCTTTCTTTCTTTCCTTCTTCCCTTCTTTTTTCTTTCTTTCCTTCCTTCCCTTCTTCTTTCTTTTCTTCCTTTCTTTATTTCTTTTCTTCCTTCCTTCCTTCCTTCGTTCCTTCCTTCATTCCTTCCTTTGTTCCTTCCTTCCTTCCTTCCTTCCTTCCTTCCTTCCTTCCTTCCTTCACTCCTTCCTTCCTTCCTGTCTGTCTGTCTTTATTTCTTTTTTTGTCTTTCAACTTGGACTAAAGACCAGTAGCTCTGGCAGATTGTTCCATGCCTTCAACACTGATTTTGGAATGCCAAAGCATCTAGACTCATGGATTGAAATGTTCTTAAGCCCTCAAGTACTCCAGAGTAAATACAGGCATAAATGGACTACCTAGACTGAATTCTATATTCAAATTGAATGAATACTCTTTTAATATATATTAATTCTATCATTTCTGTTCTTCTAGAGTAACTAAACTAATATACATTATTTTCAAATTATATTACAAAAGTAACCCTTTTTACTTCCATCTAATTACTACTAGCAACATACTATTATACTGGTTATAATAGCACTGTTACTAAAAGATTCTCATACACAGATTTTTTTCCCTAGTCATGAACATTGGGATGACAGACCAAATCTAAACTTTTAAATATTTGTTAAAAATTCCTCATCTTTGAAAAAAACATGTGTTTTCTATTTTTAAATTATTTTTATACTGTAAGTTGGTTCTAAAATTTTTTCTAATACTTTCAAGTTTGTAATAAGAAAAACTTCCTGACCTCCCTTCTAAGACTACCTACATCTAAAATAGATTCCAGTTGCATAGACCATAATTGCTTTATTCCCTGTGGTAGGCAGACATAATGTTCCTACTTTCCCAAGTTGTCTACCATCTAATAATAATGCTTGTGAATATGCCATTTCAAATGGCCAACAAGTTAAAGGAGCATTGTAAATTTGATTTAGAATTTTGAGTTATAGAGTTTTGCCTGTACTTTGCAAATGGATCCTATGTAATCAAAAAGGATCTTTAGAAATGAGACAGAAAGCAGGAAACTCAGTGTTAAAAAGATTTACAGATCATGTATTGATGACTTTAATGATAGAGAAAAACACTTTATGCAAGAGATATAGAATCTCTAGGAACCTAAGTAATAAAAAACCCTCTCCTTTAGAACCTCTAACAAACAAGTAATACATTCCTGCTGACAATTTAATTTCAGCCCAATTTAGACCCACATTTTGCTTTAGACAAGACTTAGGAAATAACACACCTTTGTCATTTGAAGACATTAAATTTCAGAGTAATTTGTCCCAGAAGCAATTAACATCTAATAATCCTAATCTCCATGTGGTTGAGCTGACATGTAGTGGTTGCCTTCATCAGACTATCCTATGGATGCTGTTGCAGGAAAGAAGGGAACAGGCACCATGCATCTGAAATCTGAAATTTAAACTAGGCTCATATAAAGTAGGCTCATAGACCACAACCTTTACATCCTGTTCAAGAAGTCACAGATTTTCCTGAAGAAACAAACAAATGTTTGTTTTTCCCTAGTATTCCCTAGTAGGGGTGGCACAGAAAGACCAAAAGAAAAAATATTCCATCCAAGTCCAACAGTGAGGTTTTTTTTTTTTTTTGGAATTACTGGTAGAAGCATGGGCATCTATACCACCACAATTTCCCTTGGACAAGTGATAACTGGGTAACTCACTGAATAGTCCTCCTTCAAGATGTATATTCCTAAGAGCTGGACCTCACTCCAAACATAGCATAAGCATTCATAGGAAAATCTATGCTGTTGGAAAGTCCCTCTGATCAAAAAAGAAAAGAAAGCTTGCTCTGTTGAAGTTTCACCTAGTCAATGCTTTGACTTTTTGTTTTCTTTTTTTCCCTTCCCATGCTTTCTTTTTTTTCTTCTTTATTATTATGTGTTTTAAATTTTATACATCAGCCATGGGTTCCCCTGTCCTCCCCCTTCCCGCACCCACCCCCCACCTTTCCCCCAGCCCCTCCCCTCCATTCCCATGTCCTCCAGGATCAAGGCACCCCTGGGGATTCATTTAAACCTGGTGGATTCAGTACAGGCAGGTCCTGTCACCTCCTTCCAGACTGAGCAAAGTGTCCCTATGTAAGCCCAAGGTTTCAAACAGCCAGCTCATGCACTAGGACAGATCCTGGTCCCACAGGCTGGGTGCCTCCCAAGCAGATCAAGCTATTCAATTGTCTCACTCAGCAACATTGCAGGATACAAGATCAACTCAAAAAAATCAGTAGCCCTCCTATATACAGTAGACAAACAGGCTGAGAAGGAAATCAGAGATACATCACCCTTTACAATAGCCACAAATGATATAAAATACCTTGGGGTTACACTAACTAAGCATGTGAAAGACCTATATGACAAGAACTTTAAGTCCCTGAAAAAAGAAATTGAAGAAGATGTCAGAAAATGGAAAGATCTCCCATGCTCATGGATAGGCAGGATTAACATAGTAAAAATGGCGATCTTACCAAACGCTTTGACTCTTATATAACCGCTAGTAGAGATGTCATGTAATCTGCTGAGCCCTCTGAGCCACTTGAATTTCACGAGTTCTGGGTTTTCCTCCTCCCTAAAGGAGAGGATAGCAATTGGCTAGATTTTGTGAGGATCTTCTGGATTCACCAAAGCTTCTCTGATCTCACAGAGCAATGTTCATGTTCAACCCAGAGAGAAGAGCAACATAAGCACATGATAAAATGATAAATGATTTGAGTTGACTTTGAACCATGCCACTCCAATTCACAAAAAGATTTTGTAGGTGACTGTAGACATTGCATTATCTAACTAGACTCTCAGCACATTGGTTACACACTTTTGCAATACAATGTGCATGATTGCAAAGAAAATGTTCAGAAATCTAAGTGGTGCATTAATTTAAAGAGACACAATGTTATAAGTTGGTCAAAATGGAGCAATGTTATCTGTAAAATGTGTAATGACTGAGAGGAGACATCACTACGCTAAAATAATGTCAAAGGTGATATGTATTAAATATGTAAGGAGGCATCCAGAGTGGTTTTCTACAGGACACAACCCAGGTAATCTTAATACAAAGTATGCACTCATCAAGAGTTATGAATCTATCATAAGTCCCTTCAGTTCCTGTCTGTTCTGTGATGGTGTTTTTGAAGCCCCATTTGCTAAAATGGTGATCCTAGCATGAATGTTGCTATCTGGTCACTGCAAACTTAATCAGCTGCTTTACTCCTACCACATTCGCCAGAGAATGCATTCTTTTGGGGGGGATTCTATATCTATACAATACCCAAGAAACTCAATCAGCAATTGCTATTTATTTCCACAGTTCTCATACTGACTAGGGTGTGACTTTCAGCTTCCAATGTACCCATTTTCTATATGGCAGACCAAACAAAAAGACAACTTTTCAGAAGCTCAGATGTAGTAAATAAATGACATGGGTCATTAAGGGGAGAGTGCAAGTGTGTTTTAGTGGTGGATGAAATGGCCAAGTCCACTCTGGTTTGTAGCTAAAGTTTTCCTGTGTCCCAGCCTGCTGGCAGGTGGGACAAATCTCTCCCACTAGCTTCACCCAAGTAAACACACAGAAGCTTATATTAATTAATCTGCTCGATCATTAGCTCAGGCCTACCACTGACTAGCTCTTACATTTAAACTAACACGTAATTCTCATTTATGTTTAGACATGTGGCTTGGTACCTTTTCCCAGTTCAGCCTTCACATCTTGCTTCCCATGGTGGCAGCTGGCAGCATCTCCTGACTCAGCCCTCCTGTTTCCAGAATTTTCCTCTCTCTTAATCCCAACTATATTTCCCACCTGGCTAATGGCCAACCACCACTTTATTTATCAACCAATCAGACAACACATTCACAGCATACAGATATCCACAGCACTGGTTACTCTGTTTGAACAGTCATAGCATAACAGTGGAAAGCATTTGATCTCATCAGATCTATTCTTTCAAAAAACTAAATATAGACATTTATGAGAAGCTGTGTTAACCTATATCTCTATCAGTTTAATGGCTTTTCTTCAAGTAGGAGAGGTAAAGAGCTGTGACAACTAGCCAATTAGAAAGCTACTAACTTTGTATATAGCCAAATGTTATTCAAAGCTATATCAAATCTCTATTCACCTACAAAATTTTCATGCCAATACTGACTTTAGCCATGCCTAGTTAGTTAGTTAGTTAGTTATATCCCAAGATGATTCATCCTTAAATGAGAATATCAGGCCAGAGCACTGTGATTCCTTGGAGCATCAATCAGGGTTGTCCAGATAATTAGAACTAGTAGGCCCTGCTGATTCCCCTTGGGAGGCCTTACCTTGTTGTAGGAGAGAATGGGGGAGTGGGTTTGGGGGAGAAGGCTGGGGGGAAGGGAGGAGGGAAGAGAGGAGGATCTGTGGTTGGTATGTAAAATGAATAAAAGTTTCTTTTAAAAAAAGATTATATGTATCTATAACACCAGTGTTGGTGGGCAAATGGAGACAAAGGGATCCTGGTCTTATTGGCCAGTCTGTTTAAATAATGATGAATACCAGATTCAGGGAAAGTGATAGAGATTAATGCCTGAAGTATATCTCTGCACTATCACATGCACACACACTATTTGCACACACATGTACACATATACATGTAAACAAAAGCTAATTAATTGGTAGGAAATGTTTACCATGTTTAACTGGTATTGTTTAATACATAGAAAACTAGTTACTGATGCTGAAAAGAGATGTACCATAAGACATGCCAGAGAGGTGTTCAATCAACCTTTCCCAAGGATTTCAACTGTGTATATTATCAGTCTCAGAAACATATTGTTCGAAAGGGTAATTAGGATGGTGAGAATTTGGGGAAGACATTTACTCACCTTAAGTTTTCCTTAGATACATATTTTTATACTTGAGAAAATCTTCTTTATAGACAGTGGTGATATATAAGTATATCACACACAACATATCATTTATTCAGTAGGAAAATAGCAGTATAAGAAAGCTCACTGAATTAAAGTGTGGGTACCTACTTGTAAACACATAAGAAATTTAACCTATCCTTACGTTAAAAATGTACTTAATATAGCATACACAGTTTAATAACACAATAAACTGTGAGTACTGTTTTCTTTTTCTCTTTGTCTCTGTTACTCTCAGGGTTCCTATTGAATATTGTTTTTACACAGCATCTTATTTTTGAAAAGAAAAAATTAATCCCGCCATGGTCATCAGGTACCACTTTGGTTACCTGGACAGGAGTGGTCTGTTTGCATCACACTAATGCTCTCTACTGTGAATACTTCTGAAGTCATTCAGACAACAGTGAGCTTTTCAAAATGCTTCACAGGGTAAGGATTTGGTGATCATTACTAACAGTCATAAAACATCAAGTGCTTTCTTCTCTATAATCCAGACATAAGAACTTCTCCTTTGGGGACAAGGAGAACTTTTCCTTTATTTCTAATCCTAGATTGCCTCAAACTATGTGTGTTTGGCATAAACGTGAGACTGAAGGGGTAGTGGAAGGGAGTAGCCTTCTGTCACCCAAACCTTTACTTTACTTTCGGTGACATGTGCTGCAGGAGTGTCTCATGATGTAACCAGATGGAATCCCAGTGTTCTTTACCTGTCTAGTGATGGAAAAGTCTGTGTGGTCTATATGCTTGACCTACGTGATTTCAGCTTATGGAGTCAATTAAAGCTGCAGCCAATCCACAGCTTTCTGCAGAGCACTGTGCCATTTGTTCTAGTTTGTCTGTACAACAGCAAAACACTTTGAGAAGCACTGCCTAATCCTAAGCATCTGTTAGCATTCCCCCTGGTTTTAATACAAGGGCTAAGGGAGTTTCTAAGGCAAACTCTAAATATTTATAGAGGTGTCTTTACATAATTTTCTCTAGTGGGTTACCATTAATAACACTAGAAAACCAAATAGTGAAATTGGAATCCAATCTAGTCATGTATATTTGATTTATAAAACTTTCTTTCCCTCAGGAACAATTCCCAGAAAAAGCCCATACTCTCTCACAGAGGTCAATAAACTGTAGAAATATTAAATAATGATAATAATAATAATAATAATAGCAGTAAAATGATAAAAAATAACAACAGTAAATAATATAGTACACCTATCTCTGCTCAGTCTAGGGGCCCTCCACGCCCACATATTTTCATAATGGCAAATAGGAGAGATTGCATCATAAGTACTGGCTATGCCCATTCTTTTGTAACTTACTTTCTTTTCCATCAAGTAAACAGGTCAACCTTCCAATGTTTCTGTCTATAGAAATTGTGAATTTCCTTCTCTTTCTGTGAAGGTCACATGCACATATCTTTTGTCTGGAAAAGTTCAGACACCTTTGTATACCAAAGAGATATCTTGAAACCATCATTACAACAGAGTGGAATGAGTAGTCAGTCACATCCAAGTAGCCACTTTGAAGCTATTCTGATGTTCAGCTGGCAACTGCCTCCTCAGAGACACAGAACAGAATAAAGAAAATGTGTTGATCTAAAAAACATGGAGACTAGTCACCCTTTGTATTGATGGTTAGAGACTTTCTTAAATTGGCTTATGATACCTGAGTCCCTTTGGAGAATGTCATGTGTGCACATGTTATTTTCATTTCCAAACTTGTAAAGAATTATACAGAAACTAGAATTTTACCCTAATTGGAGGTAATTAAGCAAAGAATGTTCAAGATCTTTAAATTCCTCTAGATAATCAAAATCTCCAGAATCAGAGATTAAGAAAAAATTGCAAAAAAAAAAAAGAGACAGAAATTACACATTTTTGTATTAATTACCAGAGACACAATTCCCATGATATAAAGGAGAGAGATGTTAACATACATGTAGCAGGTTATGATATAGAGTAAAACATGAAAATCTGAGAATATTAATGCTGGGAATGTCTTTCTGTATGCTGTGAAAGTGTTGCTATGATTGATTGATAAATAAAATGTTGATTGGCCAGTAGCCAGGCAGGAAATAATAACGTAAGTGGGACAAGGAGAGAAGAGAATTCTGGGAGGTGGAAAGCTGAGTCAGGAGACTACCAGCTGCTGCCAGGAGAAGCAAGATGTAAGATATAATAGTAAGCTATGAGCCATGTGGCAACTTATAGATGAATAGAAATGGGTTAATTTAAGATATAAGAACTAGATAGCAAGAAGCCTGCCATGGCCATACAATTTATAAGTAATATAAGTCTTTGTATGCTTAATTGGGTCTGAGTGGCTGTGGGCTTGAGCAAGTTACATAATAATATTTGAAAACACATATAAGGAAGAAAACAATATCTTTAGTATTATGTGGATATACATATCTGCAATATCCATCTATCTATCTACCTATCTATCTACTTATCCATGTATCTATCTATCCATCATCACCATCATCATCATCTATCTGCAGATGTTGAGTCAGTCCTTACTGTGAGTGATAACTTATGTTAATGAAAATGACTAAAGCTGAAACTTGTATAGTGAAATATTAAATGGGAAATTTTTTATTCCTGTTGGACCTTCATTTTTGGTCTGAATACTAAAGTTCTTTTATTGGTCATCATAAATATGTATGCAAAAATAAACAAAAAGAGAAAATATAGTGCCACTTAAACAATACAAACATTGAAAACTAAAGCATTTTTTGTTCTTTGTCAAAAAGAGTAAAAATAATAGCAAAAAAAAAGTAGCAGACTATTACTCATATCCTCATTTAAAACCTAGACTATGGAGTGAGATTTCTTTTTTATATCTTATAAATAGTCATACTTCTGATTTTTCACTCTTTCTATATTTACCTTAGCTCTCAAATTCACCATTTCTACTTTCGGTGTTCTGAATATGTTTTGATAATTGTTGTCATGTGGAAGAATTTTTTCAAGTCACTTTCTCCTACAGTGAGTAAAGAAAAGATATAAAGAGCATTAAAAACAATTTGAGAAAAAGTAATCTATAGCTTCTAAAGCAGAGGATATAGAACACTATATATAGAAGATATTTTAATTTTTTTATTTCTGAAATTACAATACAATTACAACATTTATTCCTTATTTCCTCCCTCCAAACCATCCATTTATCCTCCCACTCTACTTTAAATTAATGTGCTTTAAAAAATAATTATTATTATATGCATATTACATTATTTTGAATGTAAATTTCCTGGGCTGTTTGGCACTGTCCAACCAATTGGTGTGTTCTCTTTTTGAAGTTTGATGAAAACAGACCCAAGAAACTTTTGTGATGTAAGGCAGGTATAGATGATATGATGACACTGTTTTTATCTAAGGTGTCTTTTGGCAGGGAGTTAAGCATGGTATGCATACCAAAATTTGGTAAACTTCAAAGTTAGGGAGCCTGGGAGATACTGGTCATATCAATAGTGAAGTAGGTCCCTCTTCATGCTTATTGAGGGCGGTTCTATATATGTGTGCATTGATTTGACTTTTCCTGAATGAGTTGAGCATTTAGGGGAGAGTCAGAGTCAGGATAAGCCTTCTGCTTATCTTCACAATATGGTCAAGTTTTATTGATTCATAGGATTTATAGTTCATCAATCTTAAAACTTGTTGAAGCCATTGTGAGCATTACAAGTACATCCTTCTTACCTTTACCTTAGTTTATAACCTTGAGCTCTTTTGTTTTGTATTGTAAATCTGTAGAGATATTAAGAAATACTTCTTTAGTTTAACTGATTTCATTAATTTTAGTGGTATGAAGCATGACACCTATCACTTGGAGACACTTGGAAAGCACTGTACCATTGAGCAAATCCTGAAACACACTGTGATGAAAAAGTTACCAAAAATGGTCATTGTCAAGTGAACTCTACTTGAGAATATTTCCCCCTTTAAATGACACAGGTGATAGACATGTTAAATGTGCTTATATATTACAAATTATTAATGTATTATATACTATTATAGATAATTTTAGATAAAATATATTATAAGAAACATAGATATACTGAAGTTTTAAAATACTTTCTATATAGTATTTTGTTTTTTAGTTTTAATTAGAAACAAGTTCTTAGAGTGGTAATTTCCCTTCATGAAAATATTTGAATAATAGATTAAAGAGTAAAACTATAAATTCAATCTGTATAATGTTCATCATTATAGTCCTTGATGACTTGTGCCATGTATACCAACCATACTATAGTAACTCAATACAAATAAAATTAAAAAATTAATCAATCCATAATAAACTTTTCTGCAAACATTACCATTTAGAATCAGTGAAGCATCTGTTACATACTAGAATGAAATAATGATCAGTAACTTTGTTTTTGGTGTTTTAAGACCAGTGATGATTTTGTCTCAGTATATCTCATTTCTTCCTTTAGGTTAAGTTCATTCAATCCATCATACTGTGGTGAGATGAAGACAATGGCTATTAAAACCATATCAAGAATATTGTTACAGCGTTGCCATGGAGATAGATTTTTATGAGGCAAAATTATTTTCAAATCACATTTTCTGTATGATACCCAAAAAGAACTATGTTATATTTCACTCACAAATTAACATTTGAAAAAATGAGTTATTTCAACTTTGATGCCTTTTCCACAATAAATTACTTTGAAATACAGGATAACTTAAAGAAGTATATAAATAATGACAGCAGCTGTAGAAATTAAATAAACCTGATAGCTTATATTTGGTTATTGCTAACATATTTTATGACTCAACAATATTGCGGTATTTTCCTAATTTTTGCTGCAAAAGGGAAGTAAAACAGTTTATTGTGGCAATACTTCATACTGACCTACTTCTGTAAATTGTCTTTAAGCTCTAGGGTATAAAGATGAGCAATCATGTTTTTAAATTGAATACAAAAGCAGTTTTTATCCCGGAGCATTTGTAGCATAAATTTTCAAATAGCGACCATTAGATATGTTAAATGTATTGCTTCTCAGCATGTTTTAAACACCTACCCCCTTTTCACACTCTCTTTGTTCTCTCTCTCTCTCTCTCTCTCTCTCTCTCTCTCTCTCTCTCTCTCTCTCATTCTGGCATGTTTTACTTGGGGTGAATTTAAACATGTAGTTAATAGTTATTTCAGAGATGAAATAAAAGTTATTGAAGATTTTTCAGTTTTGAGATTTTCAAAATATGTGACCCAGGTCTGTGCTGTTTCTTCAAGTACTTTCAAAATAGAATGGTCAGTGTGCTTTTAGAGAAGGATAAAGAAAGAAAACAACTGAGGGACAGGAAAAGAAATACAAAGAATCAGAAGAGCTATTTAGAGGATAACACAAATATAAAATTACACCCGTCATCAAAATTGATAAAGATTAAAGGCAAAATTTGGTGGTATGAAAGAAGGCAGCCTAAAGGTTATCTTCATGTATGATCTTTCAGTACTTTTCTTATAATGTAAGTGAATTTCTCTTTAACCGTTTACATTCTACTTTGTCAAAGAAATGTATAGAAAATATACTTATAGAGTTCTATACATATTATAAACTATTAATTGAGAATTTGCTCATTTTTAAGAAAATATACTTTTTGAGTATAGTTTTATAACTGCTAGCTTTAAAACCATAGATTTGGGGTTAAAATAATATTGTTTGGTTTTTTCAAATTTATTTATTTATTTATCTCCTATTTTTGCTGAAATTTCAGTAAGCAAAAATAATAGTCTTCTATTTAACTGGTAAATTCAGATTAAATTAAAGCAATGATTAGAGCCTGTTCATTTCCTTTTCAACCTAACAACTACTGCTACCATTTCCCATCAAAATGTAGGTTACCTGTTTTATTGTATTTCCAGTTATGTAAATTTAGTTATACCCCAAAGTTCTCCATAAGTTAATTGTCCAAATACATATGGTCATTGAACAAATAATGTTCCTGATTTTATGTCTTTGTATTGATTTTATTTTATCAAATACTTCCCCTTAATATTGGATAACTAACTTTCATTGTGTATACAATCCCATTAAGAAAACAAGAATTCAGTTTTCTGTAGCATGAATCCTAAAGGTACTTATTAATAAAAACAAACTCAGGCCCTGGTACTGGGGTGAATGCTGGAGATCAGAGAGACAGAACAAGCCATAGCTACCTCACCTCGCAAATTCCTCAGGTGATCCTGTTTCCTCAGACTGGAAACTTCTGTGTCCTCATCCCAGTGGCTCTCAGCTGAACTGCTGCTCGAAAGAATGCTTAACCAGCCAAAATGTTTAACCAGCCAAATGCTTCTAGTTTCTGGTCTTCAGGCCTTATATATCTTTCTCTTTCTGCCATCACTCCCTGGGATTAAAGGTGTGTGTCACCAAGTCTGGCTGTTTTTAATGTGGCCTTGAACTCAGAGATCCAGAGGGATTCCTGTCTCTGGAATGCTAGGATTAAAGGTGTGAGTGCCACCGCCTAAACTCTAGGCTTAATATTGTGGCATTTCTGTTCTCTGACCCCAGATAAGTTTATTAGGGTGCATAATATTTTGGGGAACACAATACTACCACAGTTTTCTCTTATGAGAAAAGTCACTTGTCTGGAGCTTCTCTAAATAATGTGAGGATTGGCCATGGCTGGCTCAGCAGCATCCCTTCATTTTGGATGCATGTAAAGACAACTATTTAGACATCTTATTAGCAAAATTCCTTTATATCTCCTGGGTGTTCAAAGGTCCCTTCTAAATTTCAAGAAATAAAGTAGATTGATAGATATATTTTCTGCTTAGTGAGGTTTTCATTTTTTCTTTTGTCTATTGAAATAAGTATTATATTGTAGATGAATTTCTAAATTGTCTTATTAAATAAAAAACATGGAGCCAAATATAGAGATGAAAGACTTAAAGATCAGGGAAGTAGGAAAAACCACCAGCCAACCTCACCAACTCTGCAGCTTCCAAATGCGAGCTACTTCTTCTCTACCCACACCTTAGTATACCTTGCTTTTCTCACCTCTCATTGGCTCTTAGCCCAGCTGCCTCAAGACCCAGACATACCACTCTTGGGCATATACCCTAGGAATGCTCAATCATTCCAAAAAGATACAAGCACAACTATGTTCATAGCAGCATTATTTGTAATAGCCAGAGATATAGATATAATAGGATGAAAGGGTAGATTAATGAACTTACTTTTAAAGGACAACAACTTGGTTAAAATGTCTTACATTGGTATAGAATTTAGTCTATTGATATAAACTTAATTTTGTTACACTGTATATATATGTATATTTCTACTCTCCTTTGAGGTATCATGTTTATGCAACTCATTTAAATTGTAATGGATAATTAAGAAATACAGATCAATTAGTCTTGTATGATAGTCAAACTTATAGTCATGTTAAGTTTTCTAGGTATACATAGATATATTTCAGATAGACAGGTAATCTTCAAATACTTCAAAGGTCTATAGAATATGGCATTTAAAATGTTTTTAAAATGTATACCTTCTGGACAGTGAGACATGTCTGCTCCTGGCAACACTGATTTACTTCAGAAAGGAGGATGGGAATTGAAGACACTTCATATCTTATCTTCACCTAGGCAAAAATAGCCATTTGGACAAGAAACTGTTCTTTCCTGGACTGCTTGTTCGGCTGCACATGCAGGACCCATAAAAAGGTAACCACTAAACTTTGCTTGACAAAATGGTCCTTCAGGTTCCTGCTTCACAGAGGAAACTGCCAGACATTCTATCGGACACTGAGAGAAGTGACTGAGAGACTCTAGCCCTGTGGGCTGAAGACAAATGCCCCAATTTTACAAAGGAACATTAGGTGACTGTCCAGGCTGCCAGCTGTCTCTGTCCACCCTGCAAGACTCCCAAAAGTTGCTTACATCGTTCTCCCGGTTCTCAGGTAATATTATATCCTTCTGAGGTCTTTGATGTGGTTGAAGACTAGATAGTTATAATTTCCTCAGTTATGATAAAAGATAAGTTAGATATAAAACCTTAGACTCACAAATATAAGACAGGATATCTTCTTTAATATTGTAACTGTAATTCTTGTTTGATAATTGTTTTATTATCTGAAATTTTATTGTTTTTCTCTGCTGAAGAAAAGATTAAGAAAATGTGGTACATATACACTCAGCAGAGAAAAACAATAACATCTTGAAATTTTCAGGCAAATGGATGGAACTACAAAATATCATCCAGAGTGAGGTAACCCAGACTCAGAAGGACAAACATGATATGCACTCACTCATAAGTGGATACTAGATATAAAGCAAAGGACAATCAGACTGCAACTCACAGATCCAGGTAGGCTACCTAGCAGGGGGGAACCTAAGATGACTGTGGCTTATAATAAGTTTTGGTTTTACACAATCACTAGGCAAGCTTTAATGAAACATTTCACTATTAGGATAAGGATTTGCACTGTATCAAGCTGATGAAAGAAAAATGTTGGCTATATTTTCAGGAGGGGAGGCTAAAATTATTTTAGATTATGGATTAGCCTATAGAAAATATCTGCCATAAATCAAACAGTGAAGGGAAAGATGAGTAGGAATCTCACTTACACAATTTAAGTAAAACAGCTCTCTGAAGAGATGAACATAGGTTTCTTCTGTATCCAAGAATCTAATCAATATTTATATGTATAATTCAGCTATCATTTGGCTTAAAAGGATTAATTGGGAAAAGTTATAATTTATAATATTGTTTCTACATAGAAAATATTTTACTGTTTAAAATAACCCTGGGTTTTTAAATTATAACCAATTTTTATGTTCAGACAAAAAAAATCACCACATTATATCATCTTGTCCTTAATTTAACTACCTAGTGTTAAAAAGTAGCTATACCACACCCTAATATAGTCACGCTAGGAGGTATAGCAATAAGTTGTTGCGATGTTTTCTGCTACAACAAACCAGGAACCTAATGGGGAAATAGGTACGGAGCTTTGTTTGGTTTTTGGTGAAGAAACTCTGAGGGATCTTCATCATTCATTACATTGACAGCCTTTTCACACCTGCAGAAAGAAAATCCCACTGTATCAAGCTGTGGAGTGCATTTGGAGGGTTCCTAGCATCTATAGCATAGGGCATACCCTGAGCCTGATGAAGTTAAGAGAGTAGATATTTTCCTTCATTACTAATATGACGCATGTTTCATTTTACTAATAAATGCACTATTCGAAGTTACTTGCAAACAAGGTAAAGTGGTTTAAATCATTTTCATTATATTGAAATTTTATTATGAATGTACTAGGTATAGTAATCAAAGTAACACAAATCTCACAAAATACCAAGGCATCAGTTTCCCTTTATAAGTTTTATCATAGGATTTCAAGTAAAATGTCTACTTACATTTTTGCAGATGGTTCTGCATGCTGCAAAACATGACAGGAGCCAGTCCTCACTGACAAATGAGGCTTGCATGAGACTAAAAAGTAACCTTGCTGTAGAATTGTACTTAAAAATTGTTAAAAGCAAACACATGTCATAATGTGAAATAAGTCACTTAGAAGCCTCATTTGTCAGTGGAAACGTCTTTTAGGGTCCAGCTTAAGGTCTTCAATGATTTGATGGGCGATAACGCCAAATAAATGAGAACCAAACTCTGCTTGCTTTTGATTTATTATACTACTGAAGAATGCATATCCTACTATGTAAAATTATCCTTCTTAAATGTATATACCTTTATTGAAATTTTCCGTTTTTTCATTTTTCTTTATTAAGAAATTTTCTACTCACTCTCCCACCTCCTCCCTCCTCCCATCCCCCACTCCTCTCTCCCAAGCCACCCCACATCCCCACATCCCCCAAATCCAGGTCTCCCATGGGGAGTCAACAGAGCCCAGCACACTGAGCCTAGGCAGGTCCAAGCTCCTTCCCACTGCACCAAGGCTGTGCAAGGTGTCACACCACATGCACTGAATTCCAGAAACCTGCCCATAGACCAGGGATGGATTCGGATCCCCCTGCCTGGGTCCCCCCCAAACAGTTTGAACAAAACGACCCATCTTCTATATCCACAGGACCTAGTACAGTCCCATGGGAGCCCCACAGCCACCAGTCCACTGTTCATGGGCTTCCACTAGTGTGGCTGATCATCTCTGCATGATGAATCCCATCAGGATCTCAAGGTCCCGTGCCTGAAGAATCCCTCCTCTCTCTCATCAATTGGATTCCTGGAGCTCAGCCTGGTGCTGGGCCATGGATCTCTGCATCTGCCTCCATCAGTCACTAGACAAAGGCTCTATGATGACAGTTAGGGCATTTGCTAGACCGGTCACCAGAGTAGACCAGTCCAGGCACCCTCTGGACCACCGCCAGCAGTCCAAGGTGGGTTCATCCTTGTGGATTCCTGAGAGCCTCCCCAGCACCCTGCTTCTTCCTATTCCCATGATGTCCTCATTTATCATGGTATCTTCCTCCCTGCCCTCACACTCTGTCCCTGTTCCAGGTTGACCCTCCCATTTCCCTATGTTCTCATCGCCAACTCCTTGCCCTCCACCACCTCTCACACATCCAGTCTGCTCATGTAGATCTCATCTACTTCTCCTTTGCAGGGTCATCCATGTGTCCCTCCTAGGGTCTTTCCCAATTAGCTAGCCTCTCTGGAGCTGTGAGTAGCAGTCTGCCCATCCCTTCCCTCACATCTGGTATCCACTTATGAGTGAGTACATACTATGTTTGTCCTTCAGAGTCTGGGTTACCTCACTCAGGGTATTATTTTCTAGTTCCATCCATTCGCCTGCAAATTTCATGATATATATATATATTTTTATTTCTGAGTAGTACTCCATTTTGTATATGTGCCACATTTCCTTTATCCATTCTTCAGTTGAGAGGAATCTATGTTGTTTCCAAGTTCTTGATATTACAAATAATGCTGATATGAACATAGTTGAGCATGTGTCCTTGTGGTAAGATTGAACATTCCCTGGGTATATGCCCAAGAGTGGTATAGCTGAGTCTTGAGGAAGACTTATTCCCAATTTTCTGAGAAACTGACATACTGATTTCCAGAGTGACTATACAAGTTTGCATTCCCTAGTGTTCCCCTTGGTTCACATCCTCTCCACCATAAGTTGTCTTCAGTGTTTTTTTTATCTTAGCCATTCTGACAGTTATAAGATGGTATCTTAGAGTTGTTTTGATTTGCATTTCTCTGATGACTAAGGATGTTGAGAAATTCCTTAAATATCTTTCAGCCATTTCAGATTCTTCTGTTAAAAATTCTCTATTAAGCTCTGTAGCCCATTTTTAAATTTAGATTTGTTCTGAATTTTGAAGTCTAGCTTTTTGAGTTCTTTATATATTTTGGAGATCAGCCCTTTGTCATATGTGGAGTTAGTGAAGATTTTTCCCATTCTGTAGGCTGTCATTTTGTCTTACTGACCATGTCCTTTGCTCTACAAAAGCGTCTCAGTTTCAGGAGGTCCCATTTTTTAATTGTTGCTCTCAGTGTCTGTGCTACTGATGGTATATTTAGGAAGTGGTCTCCTGTGCCGATGTGTCCAAGACTACTTCCTACTTTCTCTTCTATCAAGTTCAGTATAACTGGATTCATGTTGAGGTCTTTGATCCAGTTGGACTTGAGTTTTGTGCATGGCGACAGATACGGCTCTATTTGCAATCTTCTGCATGTTGACATCCAGTTATGCCTGCACCATTTGTTGAAGATGCTTCCCCCCCACCCCCATGGTACTGTTTTGGCTTCTTTGTTGAAAATCGTATGTTCATAGGTATGTGAACTAAAGTCAGGGTCTTCAATTCAATGCTATTGGTCCATGTGTCAGTTTTTATGCCAGTACCAAGCTGTTTTTATTACTATAGCTCTATAGTAGAGCTTGAGGTCAGGGATTGTCATGCCTCCAGAGGTTGCTTTATTATACATGATTGTTTTAGCTGTCCTAGGTTTTTTGTTTTTCCATATAAAGTTAAGTATTGTTCTTTCCAAGTCTGTGAAGAATTGTGTTGGGACTTTGATAGGAACTGCACTGAATCTATAGATTGCTTTTGGTAAGATTGTCATTTTAATATGTTAATTCTACCTATCCATGAGCATGGGAGATCTTTATATTTTCTGATATCTTCTTGGATTTCTTTCTTCAGAGACTTAAAGTTTTTATAATACAGGACTTTCACTTGCTTTTTGGAGTTACCCCAAGGTATTTTATATTATTTGTGACTATTGTAATGGATGATGTTTCTCTGATTTCTTTCTCAGCCCATTTATCATTTGTATATAGGAGGGCTACTGATTTTTTTAATTTAATCTTGTATCCTGCCACCTTACTGAAGGAGTTTATCAGATGTAGGAATTCCCTGGTAGAATTTTTGGGGTCACTTATGTATACTATCATATCATCTGCAAATAGTGAAAGTGTGAATATTTTATCTTAAATCTCTATCACTTGATGGAACAGGATAAAGTAGCAGTATTTGACTGCTGGAATTAATGTTGCTTCATCAGAGAGGTGTTAGGTGACTATAGCCTTCTCCTTTGTAGTTATAATATCCCCTTAGGTATTTTCAAGATGGTTTGAAATTTCAAGTACCTTGTTGAATCTTAAAAATATTACCCTGTCCTTAGTGCATGAACTGGCTTTCTGGAAACAAGGGCCTATGCTGAGACATTTTGCTTAGCCTTGGTGTAGAGAGAAGGGGACTGGACCTGACTTAACTGAATTTACCAGGCTGAGCTGAATCCCCAGGGGAGACCTTACCTTGGAGGAGCGGGACTTGGGTAAGGATTGGTGGGGGGGGGGGGAAGCTGGGGAGGTGGGAGAAAGAAGGACAAGGGAATCCGTGGCTGATATGTAAAATTAAATTAATTTAAAAATTAATTTAAAATGTTACATATTCATTTATATGTACTTCATAATTTTATTCCACCCCAGGAAGCACAAATTACTTGTCAGAAAAGTGAACCCCTAGTAAAGCTGAAAATTAGACAATTACTTACCTACTGACCAACCATCACATTCTACACCAAAGTATTGACCATTTTATCTCTAAAACAACTGTCCAGAGGTCACTGCATTAGAAAGTGAACAGGTCTAATTAGTAAAGAACTATTTTTCTGGTTACTTACCTCTTCCCTTTATATTAATAGTGCTGAAATGTGCTTTGCATTAAGACAAAACTGAATTTCAGTTAAAACCTTCATTTTGGAGGTAGAGGCAATAGGCTCAGAAAACCAAAGCCATCCATCAGTGACCTATGATTTTAATTCTAGCCTGGCCTACAGGAGACTGTGGAACAAAAGTAAGAGAGAGAGAGAGAGAGAGAGAGAGAGAGAGAGAGAGAGAGAGAGAAGAACAAAAGAAGGAAGGAAGGAAGGAAGGAAGGAAGGGAGGGAGGGAGGAAGGGAAGGCAAGGCAAGGCAAGGCAAGGCAAGGCAAGGCAAGGCAAGGCAAGGCAAGGCAAGGAAAGGAAAGGAAAGGAAAGGAAAAAGGAAAGGAAAAGGAAACAGGAGTAGAAGAGATGGGTCAGTACTTAAGAGTCCTGGTAGTTCTTCCAGAGGACCCTGTGTAGCCCATGACCATCTGTAACTCCAGTCAATAGTGATTTAATGCTCTCTATTGACCTCCATGGCCACAAGGCATGTATATGGCCTACAGACATACATGCAAGGCAAATAAATCATATACATACAATTTTTTAAAACTGAAAGAGAGGGAGGAGGGATCAAGTGTGGTCAAAATCTTGATGGGCAGAACCACAGAGACAGCTGACCCAAGAAGGTGGAAACTCATGGACTCCAGCCTGTCAGCTAGGGAACTTGCATAGGACTGACCTGGGCTTTCTGAATGTGATTGACAGTTGTGTGGCTGAATCTATTTTGGGGGCCCTGGAAGTGTGCCAGGACTTGTCTGGGGTATATGAAATGGCTTTTAGGAGCACATTTCCTAGGATGGCATACCTCGATAGGCCTTGGCATGAGGAGGGAATGGGTGGGAGGGTATTGGTCCTGCTTCAACTTGGTGTGCCAAGATTTGTTGACTCCCCAGAAGAGAGGATTTTCCCTCTCTAAGGAGGGGATGAGAGATGGAATGGAGGAGGTTGTGGTAGGTGGGAAATGAGAAGGGAGAGGGAACTGGGAGTAGTATGTGAAATGAAAAAAAAATTAAAGTAAAAAAAAGTTTGAAGAAGTAAAACTTGAACAAAAATCAATGTGAGTCACTCATACTATATAATCACAACTCCTTGGAAAGATTTAACTTTCTTTCTTTATAAAACAAGTAAAATGGTAGTTACGTCAAAGTATTGAACAAACTAAATTACACAGAAGACTCAAGAAACTCTTTAAAGGTAAATACTAAAGAATAACATTGAGTGTCTTGAGGCCCTTAAAGCAAAGTGTTATAAGGAACCCTTTAAATGTACTTAGAAAGCATCTAAGTGGTAAGTAGAATAATGCAAGCAATCTTAATGTATCTACATGTTTCTTAAGATCATAGAAAATTTGGGTAACTTTGCTTAAAAATAGTATATTATGGTCAGAACAAGATCTGAGACAACCTGCCATCCGCTGAAGGATAGCAAGACAGAAGATCACATTTAGGTGTAGTAAAAATATTGTATACTCATGGACATATCAATAGGACACTCCTGCAATGAAGGCTCAGCTAATGTTGTGGAAGAAGTAGGCAGAAAGATTTTAAGAGTAAGAATATCATGGAGATTGGTTTGAGACTGTGTCTACTAGTAATATCAGAAGCTTCATGAAGGCTAAGCAACATGACTGCCCAAACATGATCTGAACAAAGATGACAGCAATGGATAGGGGAAAGACCACGATGCCTCAACCCTATACGAATAACTCTAGGCAACTGAAAAAATCTTGGAGCAGTAGAAGCGGTTTTCCCCAAGGAAGAGCACACCAATTTGCTGCCTGCTTCTAACTGTCAACACTAAGACATACATATAAATAACATTATATGAACTAAGTGTGTGTGTGTGTGTGTGTGTGTGTGTGTGTGTGTGTGTGTAAAGGTCTGGGAAGAAAGAGAAACAAGAAATATTGTACTTTTAATCTCAAAATTAAAATAATAAAAACCAACAAAAATATTGAATTCACTCTTCTTTTCAGATTCTAGCTGAGAGCTGGACTGTCAGTCTGTGAGAGGCAGAATATCACTATTCTTTCACTCTTTAAGTTTCAGGCCAAATAAATTTTATTGTAGGTAAGGAGGACTGAGAATTGGGGTTATAGCATCATCCATCCACTCATCACTGCAAGAGAACAATGTTCTAAGATGAACACAGATGACAGTTCTCTAAATAATCCCCATCACAACTTGTTCATGGTGCAAAGGTTTCAAGATGAGGGAAAACAGTCAAGAATTTTTCAGGCCAGTATTCCCAGCTAAGACCTGCCTTTAAAGCTGGACAACAGTTAGAGAGAAATGACTTGTCTGGAGGTGCCAATAGAGGTAAGTATCTCACAGATTCTCCCACTACGGGAAAACCTGAAGTAATTTGTAGTAGAATAAGATGTGTTCATGATTTGGAGCATTTTTGAAAGCACAATGGAAATTATAATGGTAAACAATTAAAAAGCTGGAAGCTACAATAGAAAATAGCTAAACTGCAGGCCAAACAGATGATTAATATTAGAAATGAGGTAAAGAGAAAGTTAAGATAACTTGCTCATGATTGAGCATGTCCCATGATTGGCATCAGCGTGGTGCTGGCTCAAATTAACTGAATTATACAGTGGAGAAGTTTTGCCCAGAGTTTGGCTAAAACATTATTACAATAAGGTAATAACTAGTAGATCCTTGGGCACAGTGGTAACCAAGAATATTAATTATAGGTTATCAGAAAATTATAAAAAAATGATGCCAATGTGGAACTTATGTTTACAAAAATTACTGCATTCCTGTGGGCAGGATTGGGATGTCTGTGCATCCCTGTGCTGCTGCTATCTGAAAACTGATCCCAGAAAATGCAGATTCTGTAAAACAATGTCACTGGAATGATTGAGCCAATTTAACACATAATTAAACATCATAAATAAGCAATTATTTAAAAATGATTATTTCAGAAACTGTAGAATGAATATGAGAATACATTTAAAGATTTGTTAAAATGTAAGTTTAAATTTTCCATTTTTCATGAAATGTAAAACATGCAGAGAAAGAGTGATCCAGTCAGAGGGCAAAATCCAGGAAAAAGAAAACATGTTCAAGAAATTTGAAGTCAGATATTGTGATGTATGCTTGTAACCTTGTTTCAGTTACTGTTGCTCTTACTGTAATAAAACACCATTACCAAAAATCAAGTTGGGGAGGAAAGGGTTTATTTTTCTTACACTTCCATACTGCTGTTCATCATCATAGGAAATCAGGACAGGAACTCAAGCAGGGCAGGAACTTGGAGGCAGGAGCTGATGCAGAGGCCATGGAAGGGTGCTGCTTACTGACTTGCTCCTCATGCCTTGCTTACCCTGATTTCTTATAGAACCCAGGACCAATAGCCAGGGATAGACCAACCACAGTGGGCTGGATCATGCCCCTTCAATAACTAATTAAGAAAATGCCTTACAGCTGGATCTTATAGAGGCATTTTCTCAAGTAAGATTCCTTCGTTTCAGACACCTCTAGTTTGTGTGTCAAGTTGACATAAGTCTAGCAAGCACAAACCACAAAGTTGAAGTTAATACCAAGATTGCTGCAAACTGGGGGACCTACTGTCATTTGTAGAACAGTTGAGAACAGCATGGAGTACCTGACTCAAAAAGTAAGGTATAGCAGGTTATTGTTAGGCAGTGTTAAGTTGACATTTTTTCTCCAATTGTGTTTGGTTCTATCATAGGTCTTCAGGCCATCTAGCCCGTGGGTTCTGGCACTCCAGGCACTGCCAAGTAGGCTCACTCTTGTTGCATGGTTCTCAGGCTGGACCATTAATTGGTTGGCTATTCCCCAATTCCTGCACCACCCTTACCCCAGCATTTCCCATAGGTAGGACATACTGTAGGTCAAAATTTGTTTGGCTGGGTTGATGTCAAAATCCCTCCACAGGAAATCTTGTATGGTCACAAGAGATGGCCAGTCCAGGCCATGTATCCACTATTGCTAAGAGTCTTACATGGGGTCATCCTTGTAAACTACTAGGAGTTTCCCTTGAATCAGGTTTCTCCCAAACCCAGAAATGTCCACCCTACCATTTCCAGTCTTCTCTTCCAGAACTCTACCCCTACCTCCTCCATTGGGGACTACCCCAACTGTCATCAGAAAGCCTTTCTCCAGTAACTGATGTAGAGATCCACAGACAAACATTAGCTCAAGCTCAGGAAATCTTGCTGAAGAGAAGGGGGATATATTGAATGAGCCAGAAGAGTCAAAGACATCCCAAGAAAACCCACAGAAACAACCAACCTGGGCTCATAGGAGCTCACAGAGTGTGCACCCAAAACCAGGGAGCCTGTATGGGACTGAACCTAGGCCCTCTCTCTATATGTGATAGTTGTGTAGACTGGTCTACTTGTGGACTCCTAACTGTGGGAGCAGGATCTGTGCTTAGCACTTTTTCTGGCTTTGGGGAACTTGTTCCTAATATTAGGCTGCCTTTCCCAGCCTTAGTACAAGGGGAGGTGTTAGTCTTACTTCAACTTGATATGCCATGCTTTATTGTTACACATGGGAGGTCCATCCCTTTCAGAACAGAAACAGAAGTGGATGGTGGGTAGGAGGGTGTGCAGGGGAGGTTGGGGAGGAAATGGAGAATAGGAGAGAGGGGAAACTGTAGTAGAGCTGTAAAAATAAACAAATATTTTTAATCTTTAAAAGTAAGGTAAAAGGGAAAAATTAATATGATGTGATAAATTTAAATATATTATAAAATACTGTAATTATATTATGGACTATGAAAAAAGTGAAAGGCACAAGTGTAAAAGAAATAAACAAAACCAAATAAATGCAACAGGAATATCAGGAGACCTGAAAGAAACTAAAAACAACTGCAAAGATATTAGACAAATCCTCATGTCTGATGAACAGCTTTGATACTTGTGTTGGTCATTCAAGAGTTTTAGAAAGAATAAACAACAGAAGATTTGTGCACAGAAAGAACATATTAAACATGTGGCATACTTAAATTTTAACAATCTGTGTAGATGAGTGATAATGGCATTCAGTTGCAATATTAAAAACTCTGTGAAGACAGAGGACCAGATGTTTCCCTTGTGATTTCACAAAAACATTAATACTATCTTTTCAGAAAAATTTAGATTATAGGAGAGGAAGAAACACATTTTATTACCCAAATCTGATGAAAATAATAAAAAAAATTTCTGGAAGTAATGAATATTTTGAGAGCTATCTAAGCAACTTGAATCCAGTGACATCTAAAATAGCATATAGGCCCTGAACCTAGAATTTATCTCAAGATGTAAATTTAATGAATACATAAAAGTAAATGTATTACACTATATCAATAAGAAAATTCACAAAAATACACAAGCAAAAAAAAGTCCTTAGACAAACTGTCTTCTGTTTTAAAAACTCAATGAACTAGGGATCATGAGATGGTCTGCATGTGAGGAAGTCACCTGTGGAATGCTTTAAGGAGCCTCACAATTTATGGGTTTCAGATAGAAAATAAGAGACATTTGTTTTGAAAACCAAGATTCACAACTATCTACTTGAAGAGATTGCATAGTTGTAAGAAAGTTCTATGAGTTCACATTAACAGCAACAACAATAAACCCTATAACAACAGTAGCAAATTTCTGGAATTGATGAGCATTTAGTTACATTTCTTTAGACCTTGAAATATCTGAAGGGTATACTACAGAAACAACTTTATTGACATTAGTTTTAAGACTCTCAAATAAAGGCATTTAAATTTATGATAGACTTCAAAGAAAAGAGATTGCATATTTATTAATTGGAAGATAATATAGTTGAATGGGCTAGTCTTAACTAATTGGCTGGAGAATCAAAGTTATCACTCTTTTTTTCAGAAATGTAGAAATGGAACATAAAATTTGTGTTAACAACCTTATAAAAAATTCACCTATATTTCAAATGTGTACACAAAGCTGCAGTAAACAAGACAATGTGTGTCTGATGTAAGGGTCAGGCACACCCATCTACTAACAGAACTAAGAGTACAAAATCAAACTGTCATATCCATGCTCAGCTCCTTCTCAACAAAAATAGCAATACAATTCAACATAGAAACAGACACTTTTCAGCAGACTCTGCTGAAATAACTAGTAATCCACGTGTGAAGGACTGAATTTGATCTATATTTGTATACATTTTATACTCATATTAACTGCACATGGATGAAAGAATACGTAAAACTTGAAAGCACAAATTTCAGAGGAGGGATTGAATGAGCAAGAATTGTTAATACCAAGATTGGAAAAAGCACAGGGACAAATAGCCAAACTAATGTAAATACATGAACTATGAACCAATAGCTGAGGTGTAGTTAGAGTTTTTCTGTCTGGCCCAGTCAGGACAAATCTCTCTTACCCGCCAGTCCCACAGTCGCTCAGACCCAACCAAGAAAGCACACAGAAACTTACATTGTTTACAAACTGTATGGCTGTGGCAGGCTTCTTGTTATCTACCTTTTCTATCTTAAATTAACCCATTTCTGCTTATCTATACTTTGCCACATGGCTTGTGGCTTACCAGTGTTTTTACATGTTGCTTCTCATGGCGGCAGCTGGCGGTGTCTCTCTCCAGTCTTCTACTTCCCAGAATTCTCTACTCTCTTGTCCCGCCTATACTTCCTGCCTGGCCACTGGCCAATCAGAACTTTATTTATACAGAGCGATATCCATAGCACTTCCCCTTTTCTTTTTTTTTTTTTTTAAGGAAGGTTTTAACTTTTGCATAGTACAATTACATATAACAAAACAATTATCAAGCAAGAATTACAGTTACAATATTAAAGAAGATATCCTATCTATCTTATATTTGTGAGTCTAAGGTTTTATATCTAACTTATCTTTTATCAAAACTGAGGAAATTATAACTATCTAGTCTTCAACCATATCAAAGGCCTCAGAAGGATATAATATTGCCTGAGAACCGGGAGAAGGATGCAAGCATTTTTGGGAGTCTTGCAAGAGTAGACAGAGACAGCTGGCAGCCTGGACAGTCACCTAATGTTTCTTTGTAAAGTTGGGGCATTTGTCTTCAGCCCACAGGGCTAGAGTCTCTTGGTCACTTCTCTCAGTGTCCTGTAGAATGTCTGGCAGTTTCCTCTGTGAAGCAGGAACCTGAAGGACCATTTTGTCAAGCAAAGTTTAGTGGTCACCTTTCTATGGGTCCTACATGTCCAGTCGATCAAGCAGTCCATACAAGAACAGTTTCTTGCCCAAATGGCTATTTTTGCCAAGGTGAAGATAAACTCCATATGAAGTGTCTTCAATGCCCATCCTCCTCTCTGAAGTAAATTGGTGCTGCCAGGAGCAGACATGTTTTACTGTCCAGAAAGTCTAAATTTTAAAAGTATTTTAAATGCCATATTCTGTAGGTCTTTGATGTATTTGAAGATTACCAATCTATCTGAAATATGTCTATGTATATCTAGAAGACTTAACTAACATGGCTATGAGTATGATTATCATAGATGACTAATTATTAATCTATTTTTAATTATACATTTCAATTTAAAATGAGCCATACAAACATAATACCTTAAACACGATTAGAAATATACACACAGTATAACAAAATTAACTTTAAGTTTGTATCAATAGACTAAAATCTATACCAATGTAAAACATTTTAAACAAGTTGTAGCTCTTTGGAAGTAAGTTCCTTAATCTACCCTTTCATCCTATTATATCTGTATCATATCCCCTTTTCTTCTTTAGAAAGAGATCTCATTTATAATCAAACTGCTTTAAAGAAAAATATTGGTTTTTCTCTGTCCCACACCAGAGGGCTCTTCTGATTTGGGACACAAGAATCTCTTAACCTTTTCTTTTAGCAATATGTTTGGGTTTAGAGAAGGAGTGAGCCAATTTCATCTCCAAAGCCAGCTTAGTTTATAATTAAATTGGAACCACAACTATTTTAGATTGATAGAGATATAGATGTTAGACAGTGATATCTTATCCTGTGTAGATTGGTACCAATAGATTCTTTCTTTCTGCTGTAAACATCCGGATATCCAAGGCCTTATGATTTCTGGAAGATGGGTATTTCCATTATCCTGGAAAGACAAAAACAGAACCCTACCCCAACCTTTGATTGTTAAAATTTTTCTTACAACCTGAAGTGATGTCACATTGGTGGATTATCTTTTACTTCTCCTCATCAAGGGGTTTCTCCTGTTCGAATCGAATTTTTATTGATTTTGTTGGTATCCATAGCTTTTCTTCTCCTGTGGAAACATATTGTCACAATTTAATGTCATTGTCCTTTTACTGTGCATTTGCTTACAGACTGTTTGCCTTATTTATAGGAAGCTTAGTCCTTAGGTTGTTTAGGTAGATAAGACTTACATAGTTATTGTCACCTATGCTTGTCATCTGTATAATTATGTTAGTTAGGTTATCCAGATTTATAAATACATAGGTCAGATGGGCAGGTAATCTTCAAACACTTCATGGACCTAGAGAACATGGCATTTAAATAACTTAGAATTCTGTTGACGTGAGACATAATTGCTCCTGGCAGCACCAATTTGAATCGAGAGAATGTTGGGCTTCTAAGACATTTCCATTTGAAAGTTTGTCTTCTTGGCACAAAATGGCCTACTGGGCAAAGAACTGCCCTTGCCTCAACTGCTGACAGTACAAATGCTGTCCTTTCTGGACAAGCGGGACACAAGGAAAGTGACCACTATACTTTGCCAAGACAGGGTAAGATGATCTTTCAGAATTCCTGCTTCTGAAAATGGTCTGTCAGATACTCTAGGCCTGTAGCCAATTTGAATACACCAACGATGCTGAGAAACATTAGGTGACTGTCCAGGCTGCTAGCTGACTCTGTCTACTCTTACAAGACTCCCGAAAATTGCTTGCGTCCTTCTCCCATTTCTCAGGTATTATTATATTCCTTCTCAGGTCTTTGGTGAGGTTGGAGATTAGCAGTTATAGTTACAACTTAGTATATATACATATATAATATCTTAGATAGGATATATTGAGTATTAGACTCAGGTTCTTTAGGATAGGACACCTTTTGGAATGATCTTTGTAACATGCCACCTACCCATGCCCTAGACTTCCCTGGATTTTACTATATGTTTTTTGCTTGATATTGTTTGCACTTATTGTAATTCCAACTTATCTAGGTCATTATCCCTCATTACTCCTGGACAATATTTGATAACCATCTCTTTGTATATAGTCTTGTATTAGGTTAGAACTTTCTTATTTAGACAAAAGGGGGAGATGTAGTGGATAGCCATCCCAGCATTGGCCCAGAAGTTCCAACCCCCATTGAGGCTTCGGTAATGGTCACGCCCACAAGGCAGGGTGGAGGAGGAAGCAGAAGACCAAGGATCAGGAAGAGGTCACTCTCTTGGTTCCCAGACTCTGGATGCTGGAGGTAGACCGAGCAGAGTTCTCCAGAGAACACGGCTGGATTGCGCTATACCCTTGCCAGACCCTGTAACCTACCCCCTCATTTGTAGGTACCCCACAAAATAAACCTCCCTTTTAACTACGTAGAGAGGCCTTAATAATTTCACCAATACTGAGGAGTCCCCAACTGGATCAGACCCTCTGGAAAAGTGAGACTGTTGATTAGCTTGAACTTTTTGGAAGGCTCCCAGGCAGTGGGACTGGGACCTGTCATTAGTGCATGAGCTGGCTGTTTGGAACCCAGGGCTTACACAGAGACACTTTGCTCAGCCTGGGAGGAGGGGACTGGACCTGCCTGTACTGAATCTACCATGTTGAGCTGAATCCCCAGGGGAGTCTTTGCCCTGAAGGAGATGGGAATGAAGGGTGGGCTGGAGCGGGGAGGAAAGGGAGAGGAAAGGGGAATCCATGGCTGATATGTAAAATTAAATTAAATTATAAAATTTAAAAAAAAAACAAAAAAATCCAATTGTTTAGAGTTTTTAAAACGTATTTTTAGGTAACTCATTCTTAGATGTGCTACCATCTATTACATTTCAACAAAATTTAAAATATTTTATATTATCTACAACTTAAGAAAGTAAAACCTAGAGAAAATAGGTAGAAATATTTAGCAATTTTATGTTTATGTAGAAAGGAACTTGCATTTAGAAAACATAAGGGTGAGTTGTAGTGTATCTTTAAAATTACATATGCTACTGATCAACTGTGTTAGGAAACATTTTAATTATGGCTTAAAGAATAATACAAGTGAATTCTCTAAGATTAACACACACACACACACACACACACACACACACACAAAGAGAGAGAGAGAGACTAGGAATTGTAATGAAGAGATGAGACTAGAAAATGAGGTAAAAAGGTGAAATATGTAAATCAAAGGGGGAGATATGTTTTCTAATTTATCACAGATCTATTTCAATGAATAAGAATTAAGTCAGCAGGAGACCTTGCCTGGGATAAGTAGGAGCAGAGAAAAGGCTTTGCAGCATATATGTGAGGATGGTGACTACTGTTGGGGCTTACACAGCTAATAGAATATACCATTCATTAGCCTTGTTTATCTCAGGAAGGATTTTGAGGTTTATGTGTAGGTGATGGAGTATTATCACTATTTTCCAGGGAAGAGAATAGTGCTATAAATGAATTAGGAATCACATCGAGCTGAATCCCTTTAGTGTGGCTCCCCTTTGTGTTTGTGACTCTATTGTAAACATTTGACATAATAGGTGTAAATACCTATATGGCCTAGAAGAGCATGTGTTTAATATATTTGAAAATAAAAGAAAGAAGAGAATATGAGACACACTTTATTTTTTTCCAGTTTAAATATAACATCAATGCCAATTAGTCCAAAATGCAGTGATTGCCACATAAGACATCATAATTCAACTTTTTTCCTCTCAGTGTTCAAATAATGAATTCTCATATTCTTAAAACACTATTGCTCTGCATCCCCCCCAAAGCTGTGAGTCAGTAAGTCTTGTTGCCTAATATGTTCCATTATTAGTAAATTTCCAAAAGGATGCAAATAAAGCTGATTGGGACAAACATTTTAAAAAAGGTGTGTCTTCTTTCCAGCATCTTATATTGATTATATTGACTAGATATGTTCCATAAATCAAAAGAATCATCCAAATATAAGTGGACATTTTCATTTTAATAGTAAATAGACAGTCAGTCTGCAGTATCACACCAGGAGAATATGCTTTGAATCTAGGGAAACAACTTTTCATGCTGCCCTCTACTTCTTTCCACTGAATCTCTTACCTCCTAATGCATAGCACAGAGTGCTACGCTGTAGAAAGCAAGTAATAGCAAGCAGCTAGGGTTCAGGTCAACTGTTTTAATTTTTTGCTTCTTGAATCATCCATCTAGTACACAGTGTTGCCAACATTTTTCAAACCTCAGTGTTTACCTGGATAAAAATACTTAAGGTATATGTGTCTATAAAAATTGCAAGAAATGCTATAGAAAGAGTATGAAGTACGGCTTAAAAATTAGACACACATATTGGTTAGAGTTCTTTGGATAATTCTTTCCTAAAAAGGACTTTTTTCTATAAAACATTACATGGTTATTCAGCTTCTGTTAAGGGTTATTCAACTTCATATTCTGTTTCTCATATGCCTCATGATAATTGGGGAGCGATAATATACATTATTATAATATAATATTATAATATAAGTTCTGTCTTTCTTATGGCCCAATTAAAATCATAGGAATTCAGTGGTTTCAGTAAAAACTATACGATTACATGAATTTGGGTATTTATGCAGACGAGAACAAAGGAAAAAGCTATTTAGTCAAGTTCATGAAGCAAAGCCATCAACCAACACAGCATTTTGGCAGAGACTCAAAGACAAAGTAAAGCATGACAAAACCCTGCAGAAAAGAACAGAAAGGTTTTAAGTGTACTGGTTAGATGGGAAAGCTAAAGCTGGTCCAATAGATAATGGACATTCAGTGAGACTCATAAGATTGTATGTCTTCTTTGGTGTGTAAATAATAATAGAATGTATTGTGATCATATCCACCCACCCCATTACCTTCCCTTTCACCTCTCCCAGTATGGCTGACTCTGTTTCCTAGTTAGTCCTTGCTGTGGGATAATGTCCTTGTATACTGGTTTATACTGATTGGCCAGTAGCCAGGTAGGAAGTATAGGCGAGGTAAACACAATGAGGAGAATTCTGAGAAGAGGAAGGCTGAGTCAAGAGTCGCCAGCCAGACACAGAGGAAGCAAGATGTAAAGGCAGAACTGAGAAAAATTACCAAGCTATATGGATAAACATAGATACGAATTATGGGTTAATTTAGTGTAAGAGCTAGTCAGTAGTAAGCCTGAGCTAATGGCCAAGCAGTTATAATTAATATATGCCTCCGTGTGTTTACTTGGATCTGAGCGGCTGCAGCACAAGATGAGACACAGAAAAACTTTCAGCTGCTAGTCCTCTTCTCTTTGCCATATTTTTTTTTTTTTTCTGTTCCATGTTGCAGGCACATCTGGTATATGGTCATGTTTGGGACTTCCATGCCATATTCAAAAGATAGCATTTTGTATCACTCATCTTTTATGAGTCTTCTGTCTTCTCTTTTAATAGTCTCTGGGCATTAGAGGATGTGACGCAACTAGCTCACTTCAGGCTGAGCACTCAGGTGTCATTTTTTCCTAAAACTTTGACTAGTTATAAACCTCTGTGCTAACTGTTGTCCTTTGCTAAAAGGAAATAAAAATATTAAAAGGCACCAGGTTCTGTTAGTCTGGTCACTGGGTATAGTTATTATAGAGTGCTGTTTTCGTTCTGGGAATAGTTGTTAGAGCTAACAATGTGAGTTATTTACTCTTTGATTTATTTGTAGAAGGCTGAGTTTCTTATCTGGTTGTGTGTGTGTGTGTGTGTGTGTGTGTGTGTGTGTGTGTGTGTGTGCAAACACGCACATGCACACATGCACATGCCTGTGTCTGTGCACATGCACTGTTCCTGTGTATGAATCAAATGTAAATCTGATGAAAACTTCAAGTTTTAGTCCTAACTTTCTGCCCCTTGCTCACTGTGCCTATTAGCCTACCTGGCCATGAACTTCCAGGGGTTCTCCTGTCTCTAACTCCCATCTGTCCATAGCATTTCTTACAGACACACTTGTCCTGTCTAACTTATGTGGGTTCTGGTGATCAAAACTCCAATCTTCAAGCTTTTTTTTTTTAAACACATTTTTAACCATTGAGTCAGTTTCTAGTTACAGGGGGTATTTTCTCATGGCTTGGAGTGTTTTTGTTCTTCAAAGTTGTTCTTAGTGAAGCAACAGGATAGAAAGATACACTTAAGTGAATAATTCAAGAAGCTCAAAACTAAATACAGAGTGCAATAAATGCATGTCTGTAGATGAATTTATAAATGGTCTTATTAAATCAAAAACACAGAACCAGGTATGGGGTGAAAGCCTCCTCACCAACTCTGCAGCTTCTAAATGCAAGTTAGTTCCTGTCTGTCCATGCCTATATGCCTTGCTCTTCTGCCATCTATATTTGCTCGGTCCAGCTACATCACTTCCTCTTCCTGCCCAGCCCTGTCCCTTCCTGTTGGTCTGTAAAGACCTCCAGACCTCCATGGTTAACTGGTGTTGGAATTTAAGGCAAGTACCACCACACTTGGCTCTGTTTCCAGAGATCCAGACAAATTTATGCCTGCCAAGTGATAGGATTAAGGGCATATGCTAAACATTTCTTTGTTTACTTAAAATGGCTTGCCTTTTCCTTCAATCTCCATCTCCAGGAAAGCTTTATTTATTAAAGCACAAATAAAATATCACCACATTTCAGCACAAATAAAATATCACCACACATTTCCTGTGCTATTCAATTATTCTTTTATATTAATGCACATGAAGAAGAATGTGGAATAATGTGAAGTCAACAGAACAAATATTTGTTGTGATGTAACCTACATCACAAAAATAACAGCAACTTATCTGGCTTTTCTGATATGGAAATTACTATACTTTTGGAAAAAGGGTTTAGAGATACTGTGAAATAACAATAATTTTGTTATTTCACAATAGTTATTATAATATGATTTCAAGACTAACATGTATCTCCTAAAAACTTTTTAAAGGCCATGTTTTCATGATGTCCTCTACCTCTCTGTCTCCTACAATCCTTCCTCACCTTCTCCCATGGGCTTCCCAGAGCTACGCCTAATGTTTGGGTGTGGGCCTCTGCATCTGCTTCCATTAGCTGCTGGATGTCACCTCTCTAATGACTTTTGGGCTAGGCACGAAACAAATGAATATAATAGAATATCATCAGGGATCATTTCATTGACTTTTTTCCCCTGCCAGTCATGTTTGGTTCTATATTAGGCCTCTGGAGTGGCCAGCCTCTGGGTTCTGGTTCTTCAGGCACTTTTAGTTGCCTGGTCTCACGAGTTCTGTGTTACTATTACCTCAGCACATTTTATAGGCCTGACAGATTATAGGTTCAAGTTTTTGTGGCTAGGCTGGTGTCCTAGACTCACCACAGGGATCCATCCCTGGTTACAGAAATTGGACAGTTCACATCCAGAACTCTCCATTACTCAGAGTCTTTGCTAGGGCCACCCACATATATTCCAAGGATTTTCCACTGCACTAAGTTTCCACATTGTCCCAAAATGAATCCGATTTCAGGAGTCTCTTCCAGCATTCTTTCCCTCCATCCCTCTCCCCCAGTAGATCCCCATTATTCACATACCTACTCACCAGCTGTCCACTTACAAATACATTCTGTTAAGCAAGGCTCATAGAGACTCATAGAGACTGAAGTGGCAATCATGGAGCCTTCATGGGTCTGTAACTAGGATATCTGCGTATATATATATAATGATTGTGTAGCTTGCTATTCTTGTGGGATTCCTAACAGTGGGAGTGTGTGTGTGTGTGTGTGTGTGTGTGTGTGTGTGTGTGTGTGAGAGAGAGAGAGAGAGAGAGAGAGAGAGAGAGAGAGAGAGAGAGAGTGTGTGTGTGTGTGTCTGTCTGTCTGTCTGTGGAGGGGGAGGTAACTGTGACTCTTTTGCCTGATATTGGGATCTTTTTCCTCCTACTGCTTTGCCTCATCTATTACTGGTATGGCCATTTGTGCCAAGACTTATTGTAACTTGTTGTGCCATGTTCCCTGGAAAGCTGACTCTTTTCTGAAGGGAAATAGAAGAAAAGTGGACCTGGAAGAGGTTGGGAAACTACTGGAAGGAGTGGAGAAAGGGGGTAATTCAGGGTAGAATATAATGTTTGAGAGAAGAATAAAAGTAAAATTAAAAAGGAGACCAGCGAATTAGTTTAGCAGTTATGAACATATGCTGCTTTTGTAGACAACTCAATTTTGGTTTCCAGTACTGACAACAAGGGTCTCACCAACTGTAACATCAGTTCCAGAGAAATTTAACATCCCTAGCCTCCATGGCTACCTACTCTCATAAAAGTATGCCTGCCTACATAAATATATATACATGCATAATCATGCATAATGAAAAATAAAACCTTTAAAACAAAACTAAATAAGTATAATAAACATACCTCTCTTGGTGCCATCCTGCATGCTACTGCTCCAAACCCATTATGATATTGATGCTTTCCAACAGTTAAGGCATGAATTCTTAGCAATATCCTGCTTTCAGAATCTGTCTTAGATGGTTCCATGTGCTTCCAAGGACAACAAATTCCTTGGCAGTACAATTACTGTCCTCTGACAGATTTGGCTGAGACAGTTATCATCTCAGAAGGAGTCATCAGCTACTGATGGATATGTGGCTAAAGCTGCCAGACAGCAAGTCAATCCTTTGTGCTGTCAAGGAAGAATTTATATTAAAAATTCATATTGAATCTGAGCCTCGATACTATGCTTGAGGACACAGACTCATATATAATGAGGTTGATATTTCTTTAGATAGATATCTGGAATAGTTTATTAAGATTTTGAGATTTCATGCATTCTTATTTTACATATATTGATGTTTCTCTCCATGCATGTCTGTGTCCCATATGCCTGGTGCCAATGGAGGCCAAAAGAAAGTATTGTATCCCCTGCATCTGGAACAGGCAGTAGTTAGTCACAATATGAGTGCAGGGCATTGAATATGGGTCCTCTGAAAAAGCAACTAGTGCTCTAACACATTGAGCTATCTCTCCAAATTCTAACCTGAAATTTTTACTGTCGTTTTCACATTTTACACACATAGGCATACAAACACATACACAAGCATATATGCACTGAAAAGGAAATTATGTTTTGAACATTATAATTTCTCTGACCTTCTCAGTCTTCATTTTTAACATTCTGTTCCCGCTCAATATCATGTATGTGTGTTTTTGGTGTGTGCATTTATGACCATACACAGATAGGTAGATGATTGAGGCAAAGGATAGGCAAGTTTGTTTAGTCAGTGGCAGTTTTGTTTTGTTTTGTTTTTTTTACTTATACTTTTATTTATGTGTGTGTGTGTGTGTGTGTGTGTGTATGTGTGTGTGTGTGTGTGTATGTGTATGTGTATGTGTGTGTGCCTGTGTTTTCAAGTGTGTGTGTTCACGTACTTATCCATGTGGACAGAGGGTTGAGAAGAGACATTGGTTGTTCTCATCTAACACCTTCACCTTATTCTCTTGAAACAGTCTCTCATTGAACCTGGTGCTTGTTGTTTTACTGCTATGGTGGCAGGCCTTCAAGCTCCAGAGATTGTCCTATCTCTATAACCCTAGAAACTTGGTATATAAGTGTAAATGTCCTTATCTGACTATTACATAGATGCAATTCAGGTATTTATGCTTGCACATAAAGCATTTTTACCAACAGAACCACCTCTCTAATGGAGTAGTGATAGTTTAAGATGAAGACTTGATTGATTACATATGTCAGTTAATGAGGAAGTGAGAAGCTTTGACCATATTTACTTATAGTAATGCCCATAGATACATCAAGTGACACAAAGGGGGATTATTTGCATTTTACATACATTACTTGCTATCTTTCTTTATTAAATAGCTGACCAACTTCATCCTGCCAAAATAAGTAACTCAGTAAGTCTTTCTATTTTCCCTTCATCTTTTGCACCATTTCTATAGAATTTAGTAGTCAAATTGCCATTGGTTAGTTAAGAATGGAAAGCTTACTTCATATCTTAGTAAATCCACTTCTTGACTTTGGTAGCCACACCTCATAAATGTACGATTACTAAATTAATATAAAAATATGAAAAATTCTCCAAAATAGCTAAATTAGAAATGCTTATGAATTTATTTTTGCTATTCCTATATGTATTCCATATATGAGCTATATATACAAATACGGCAACAATTTATTTCCTCAAAACTTACAGAATAAAAGAGGAAGAGGAAGGGAAAAGGAACAGGAGAAATGCATGGCAAAATGAGTAGGAAAAAAAGGAGCAGAGAAAAGGAGGAAGAAGACTAGGGGGGTGAGGAGAAATAGGAGTATTTCAGTGTTTAAGACTCCAAGAGTTCAAGATGCTATAATTTAAGAGAAGAAGTGGATTCTGTGCTCAGGCACAGCCAGCCTCACCTTTTCTGTAACTGATGTTTCTTTCTGGTATGATTTAGCATTATATGGATTCTTTAGCTAATAGACTGAGTATTCTGTGCACTCAGAAGTGAGGCTGTGAGCAAAGCATGTATGGCTACATGACTGTTGGACCAAATGGGACCCTATCTTTTCAGGAGGAATGGGAAACAAAATAATTTGCATCACACCATGTATATGTCTGGACTTCATGACGAATAATGTCATTTTGAGAGCTGAACAAATCTTGTCATAGTCACGACAATCCAATGTCTTCACTATTAATAACAATTTACATATATCCATCTATATGCTTAGGACAGAGCTATTTGACTTTGTTAAATTAATTTCCAAGGTGCTAATTATAAAACAGAGTTGATTTGTATTTCTTCAAGTTAACTTCTTATCCACAGAAAGCAAATAAGTAAGCATTCCAAGTGGAAATATGATAGTTGTGATGATATGTACAAACAGTACTTATTAGCATGGTGATCTTTCTTAATGATGGGAGTACAAATAGCACAGTTTATAAATCAGATATTCTATGGCATATACCAAAGGCTGTATGAATTTTTCCTAAGAAGTATACCACAGCTGACAAAGTCGAGATTATTAGTTGAGATGGAATAGAACACTGTCACCAACTGGGAGACATGAATATCCATAAAGGTGTATGCTAAAAATTATCCCTTTTGCATCTGTGAAATTAAAGGCAATAGATGTTATTTCTTCTAAAGAGTGCATATGTTTTTTTAATCAATCAATTATTCAAAATAGAGAAGATGTTTAAGAAATTTTATTTCTCTCTATCTACTAAAATATGTCTAATCCTCCAGGCGAGTGATTTAATTGTGAGCTCAGCCACCTACAATCTGTTCCTTTATTTTATATATTCATGGCCTGGAAAAAGACCTTCCTGAAATGTAAACTCCATCAATTCCCTAGCTTCTACATACTTCCAATTTAAATATTCATGACACACTGGGACTCTTCATATCAATGTAAATTTGACCACTAGTTTAATAATTCTTATGATATTGTGCCTTTCTCATTTCCCTGTCTACAGTCAGATGAATAGATGACTGAATATGTCTGTGCAAAAACTGAGGACATCATTGCTACAAGAGGTTGTCATTACATTCTGAGGATCAATTCTTCATGATAACTAGTTCAGTTATCATGAAGTACTAGTTCAGTTAATGGGTTTAGCTATTATTACTGTCTCAGAAATACACACTGGATCTTGACAATGCGGCCACTAAAGTGGTTGTTTATTTGTAAATTTCTATTACAGAGACTGAGTGGTTGGTAATAACCCTGCTTACTATGTACTTGTTTTGATCCAAAAACCAAGTGTCTACTCATTCTCATTGTTCTCTACAAAGTAGCTCCAACCCCTTTACCACCACTGATACCTTGCAGTCCATTATTATTAGAAGTTAAGATGTGAGCTGGGTTTCATCATTTTTTGTTTATATAGATTGGCTGTCCTTTCAAGGAATCAGCTTCTCTGACACTGTTTATGACTATCTGATTCACAGAGGTTTCTCACCACTGCAATTCTCAACAAACATAACTGATGACTTTTTGTACATGTCTTGTGAGTTTGCTAAATAAAACTTGTGTCTCCAGGCAAGCACAATTATCAGGTATGTATCATACACTCATGGTACTCTACCCATGTTTTAATTTACCCAATTCTTCCAGCAGCATCTGCCCTGTCAGTTTCAATACTTCTTTACTTCGCATGGGCCACCACTCTGTACAAGCTTCCATAGGCCTATTTAGCAATTTGCTTGTATCCTGCGTATGAGCTTTACTCATATATTAAATCATAATTCTATGGAGAATGCTCTATATTTATAATCTCTTACCAATTTTTTATAGTCAAGCTATTATTACATTTCCTATCTCTGAGATCCAATCCCAATTAGTTATCAGTGAAGATTCATGAATTTTGTCAACTTAGCATATAATGACCTATATATACATCATCTGACATTAGTGAAGTCAAAGTCTTTTAGATTTTTATCTACTGGACAAATAGTCCTGCTTCAGAATATTGTTTTAAATTCTACCTCTTGTGGCGATATTTTAAACTTCTTTGTGTCAGTTTTGGGAACAAGGCTGTTCAATTGATGTGTATATTTCTAGCAATGATATTGTTTGAGAAGTTCTTTTAGTAACATAATTTCACCATGCAGCCAGACTGTGCTATAAGTTAATGTACTGCACAAATACAATAATGGCAGGGAAAAGAAAAAGTACTGGGTATTTCAATAGCAAGACTCTAGACATTATCCATGCATTTTGAAGTATAGTTAGTCAGTTAGTAGGCATGCCTCTGTGTCATTGACATACAGAGAACTGTGGAGTTTTCAAGAATGTTTTCCAGATACTCAAGGAATAGTGTTGCACAAAGTATATTCTTGTGTGACAGTGCTGGATCCTTTTCTGAATACTAAGTTTTAGGAGGGAAAAGGAAACATAAAAAGCTATTGAGTTCTTTTTCAGTTCCCACTGAGTTCCAGATGTTCCAGAAAGACAGAGGTTAAACCTCACTTACTTTAGATCTTATCTAACACAGACATTCAGCAATAAATTGTATGCACTTGCCCCAGAACCAAGAATAGTTTCATTGAAGTTGTACATAAATGTTTCATAAGTATAAGTAACATACTAAGTATAAAAGTGAAGGATTTTTAGAGAACAGTAAGAAGGCATACTCAAATGCCCAGATTTAAGAAGTTCCAAAGAATCATTAATGATGAGTGTAGGCACATACAGTGACAACAGAAATATCCTTGTTCAGCCAACCTCTTCAACTTAGTCTCTGAATAGTGGCTGTTTTGATGTCCATAATTAAGTATCTATTAAATATTAAACACTTTGTTTTTCACCTAGAATGTAGATGAAGCTACTGCTATCCAATGTCATCACAATCAGGGCATTTAGTGAATCTTGCCGTATGGTCTTACACATATTCACAATGGTTAAAGGTGTGTTTTCATCCTAATATTAACAACATTTATTGTGTAGCAATTTCTTCAAACATAAAATATTTCATCTTGGGAAATGTTTGTTAAGATGAAGGGTAGTCTAAAGACAAGTTAAAATATTCCAACGTTGCAAGGAAGCTCCTTAAGACTCAGAAAGTAAACAATTCAACAGCAACAGGAAGTCCCTGAAACTTACAAGATATAGTGATATAGTAGCCCTCTCCTTCCTCAAGCTTATAATAAGAATTGATAACAAAGGAGAGATGAGAGATATTCACATATAATCCAAGGTAGTAGAAGAGGCTTAGACTAGCCAAAATGCCTAGAAGAGGCAAAAAGTAGCAACTTTCCTAAAAGAGGTACAGACTAAATGAAGTGCAAAAGAAGGTGCTGACTAGTAATGCTGTCTAGACAAAGCAGAAACTATCTGAGACACTATCTGACCAACTGAGCTGCCTAAAAGTCATAAACTGCAAGGGAATTATAGGTTTCATGAGCCATCACCCATGTTGGACTTTCAGTGATGTCTTTGAGTCATTTATGCTCCTGTAATACTGTAATAATTCACCCATAAGTCTGTAAGTAAACCCAACAAATTCAATCAAGTTTGACTTCATTGGTATTCCTACTTTTGTGTGTCATTGATTCTATACCTGAAGCAATAGCCATTTCTTCCCATTTCCCCAGAAAGAGTGTATGAAATTTTAGGGTATCTAACCTAGCTATTAAGATTCACTAAGGTGCAAAAACACAGCCATGTTATTTTCAGCCATTGAGAATAAAAATTCAAGACATCTGTGGGATAAAGAAAACTCAAAGATGCCTTTTTACCAAAGGGATAGAGATGCTAAAGCCTCCAATAATAGACAAGTTTCTGAAAGGAAGCATTGTGTCTAATAGATTTCTAAAAGTATGTATAGAGTAGGGAACACATGTGTCACCCCCGCCCATAAATTGTCTAACTGTTAACAGTGTAATTCTTCATGATACTTGAAAAGTTACAAGGAATCTTAGTCTTCCTCAGTGATGAACAATAGTTTGAATTTCTTTCTGCACTAACTTTTTAGCTTGAAGAGATATGAATTTATGAAACAACACATGATCACTGAATCTTGTTATAAATCAGATGTGTAGTATGTATCTTAGAGACCTCAGTAATGAAGGCAATGTTGAAGTCATAACAGACGGTTTGGAATTCAATGTTGACAAACTCAGCATTTATTCAAGTTATTATCCTGGCCTGCCTTTTGGATAAAACTGACCATTTCATTACCTTTTCACACCTTACACCAGAATCTTAGAGAAAAATAGAGTTTATTTACCAACCCCATTATTAGCCTTCCAGAGTCTCAGATATCCTTAGCTTATCAACACAGAGCTTGTCTTTTTGGTCTGCATTACTCAATCTGCCTTCTAGTTCCAAAGAATGATGACTTTTTATGGGCATCCATATTTTTAGCAATGCCAATACAAATTGTGTATCCATGTTTCAGATGCTATCATTTGGGTAATCTTTGTGACCACCTTGGCATATCCCCATTGTAACATGTGCTTCATCCATGGTTAATACCACACAAATGAAAGGCACTTACTTTCTTCTATTGTGACTTCCTATACATGCTTACACAAGGACCTAAGAAGTCTATAGAAACAAGGGCTCTGTCTGTTTTTCAGGTAAATCTGTGCAGAAATTTGGTTTCTTATCTAACAGCCTTTATGGGATTTTTTTTTTACAAGTAGATGTGAATATAGTGTGAAAATAATCACAATGTAATTCAAATTCTAGTTTTCATTCTTAGTTATTACAAAGTAAATATTTCACTGTTCTATTTCCTTTTTTGTTATGTTTAATATTTGCCAGATTTTAGTTGGTTTTAGTTTATAATATGTAAGAGAATATCTTACAGATTTGCTTCTCCAATGGATCATTACAGCTCCTCATGGTCCTACAAATGTAAGGATTTTACTGATTACTAGGTAGACTTGAAGAGTGAAATTCTCTAATCCATTTGTATGATTTTGTGAGCCCTAGCATTTGATATAAATGCTTTATGATGGACAAGGTGTTATTGTTGAATCTGTATAGTGAACTGGGTTTATCAATTGTAAATTTTAAGAGCTGTCCCCCAACATTTGAATCATTTAATCCTATGGCTAGATACAATGATTCTATTTGCAAGACTTGTGTTTGGTCCAGGCTATTGAAATCGTGGCTTCCACTACCTTCATTATGCCATTAACAGGATACATGTGACTGTTGCATTTTGGCTTCTGCTTCACACATGACTGCATACTGTATCTAGGATACAGTTGTAGTTGCATATCTAATCAGAGAAAACTAGAAGAGTAATGAAACTGGTAAAGATAAAGGTTAAGATGTTAAAAAAATTAGTTTTGTAAAGGCCTTTATTGCATCCACATACATATATGAAACACATACGGACCTCTAGTGTCGCCAATTTTTGTCATCGATTTTGGATCTATAGCAGGGCACCTTTGGTAGTCCAATCCATTTTCTACTGTTCCCCTGGCCATAGGTCCGGTAAATTGACCATAGTCCAGAAATCACAGAAATAATTTGGGAGGAGTGTACACATCTGCTCTACAACTTGCGCTATTTGGTCTTACTTTTCATCTTTTTATAATGTTTAAATTCTTATTTTATGTATATGTGTATTGCCTACATGTATGCCTGTGTGCTACATATGAACCTAGTAGTCATAGAGCTCATACCCAAAAGATGGTATCACATTCTCTGGAATAGGAGTTACAGATTTTTATGAACATCTATGTGTACATTTGGAATCAATGTGGTCCTCTGGAAGAGGAGCCAGTGATCCTAACTACTTATTCATAACTCTCCCCTTTGGTTACATTTTTGATAAATCAGTGATAATATATTTTTCTTAGATAAATATGTCATCCATAATCATGTGGGATTCATATGACTTTAAATTAAATAAATTGTTTTTTATGGCTAAATGTTTTTTACAAATTCCTTCCAGAATGATTCACACAACTAAGTTTCTGACGTTTGGTAACAAATAATGATTGTCAATCAGGATGTTTGCTTTTGCCAGTGAGAAGAACATCATTATTGAACTGTAGGCAACTGACCCTGGCTTGGAGCTCAGATGATTTAAGTTTAATTTTCCCATTTTTGATTTTGTTTAATATGTCGCTGAGTTGTTCTTTTATTTTTAAATCAAAGAGTATTGGAAGGACTTTTGTAATGTTTTACATTTACTAATCATCTGCAATCAGGGATACATTAGTTCCGTATTTCCAATACAGAAACATTTTTTTTTTTTTTGCTGTGTTGCTATAGCTATATCCCCAGCACTATGCTGAATTAATAGACAAGTGATCCATTTAGCTCATGTTCTGAGTATTGGTTGGCCATTATATATATAAACATCATTATGCTCTGCTATACTAAAAAAGAGAAGTAGTAAAATAGGAAAATAATAGGAAACAGGATAAAATACTGTAGATAAGATGGAATCCAAAAACAACTTTTATAAAGAAAAGGAAAGGCTTGGCATTTTTATCTTTGCTGGGGAAATGAAGGATAGAGTAACATCCAGATTTCTCTTTTGTAACCTACTTGGCTGTGTACTCCTGAGGTTTGCTCTGAAGTCTTATCCAGTCAGATTAGAATGGGCTCTGGGTAGCTGAACACACCCTTGCTTTATATGGGGACAAATAAGAGCATCTGTGACCATTACAACCTGAATTATGGACAGTAATCTCTAATCTACCATTTCTGCACCCATAGAATCTGTCTACAAATTGTCAGGTTATGCACACTCTTAAACCAAAGGGAATCTAGTGGTATGCACAGAAGATGCCAGAGTATCAGCTATGTTTCCACCAAGTATCTGTGATACTTGGAGAATGTGAAAAACAGTCAGAACCAGATAAGAAATCAGTACTTGAATTGTGATTCGGTCTGATAACCAAATGATTTTACCGTTCCCAGGTATACTAACCTTTCTTCCATCTTAAACTCACATCTATACAAAGTTCATATGATTCCTTTTCTAAGAAAAAGGCTCCAATTGTAAAAGAAATTTGGAGTGTTCCCCTTTGCAGGAAATTCCACAATTACCACCATGTACACTTGTGTTTTCTGTGTGTGGTCAATACACAACCATTTTCAGGGTTCATATTGGCACTCTAGATGGCCACAGCTTATGGAATGTAGAGGAGAAGGCCTCATAGCTTAAAAATTTAAAAATGAAGGAGCTTCACCTCCCCCAGGTAGACAGTTTTAAATGTGTGTCCTTTCTTATGATGAATCTTATTTGTATATACAATGTAGCTAGATTTCTAAGATTGTTTGAAAAATGAAAATATCTAAATGGTCCCTTGGGTTTTAGAAAAAGTTATACCTCATTGACTTGTAAGTATGAGTCAATTTTATCTGAGACAAAAATAAAGCTTAATTAATTACATGAAAAACTGATTCTTTGCATTACTTTTAATAGTCCCTGATCAAATTGACTCTCCTATCTCTGTGTTTCAATTAACTGAGCCATGTTATGACTGAAAAATCTAGTTTAAAATACTATCATAAAATCAATCATCACAGTACTGTTTTCTGTCTGCCCAACTGTTCCTATATGTCGCCACTAAGCACTTTGTAATACTATAATGAAATGATAAATATTAAGATGGCACAGTGAAATGCCAAAGCAGATGAAAGGGTACTACTTGCCATTGAAACAACCCTATTGTAAATAGAGATATTTAAAAACCTTACTGTGGCTTGCACATCTTAGTGGGAACAATTTTTTTCAATAATAAAGAAGGTACTACTGGGCTGGAGAGATGGCTCAGCCATTAAAGGCTAGGCTCACAATCAAAAAATATAAGAATGTACTACTTTTCATCTTGAAAAAAAAATGTCCTTGCAAAGTGAGACATGATAGTAAGAAGCACTAAAAATTTACAGCCAGAACCTGGAAAAAATTGAGATTCCCCTCAACGGAAGGATGGGTAAAGAAAATATAGTATATATACACAATGGAGTACTACTCAGCAGTAAAAACCAATGACATCATAAAATTTTCAGGCAAATGGATGGAAATAAAAAATATCATCCTAAGTGAGGTAACCCAGACTCAGAAAGACAAACATGGTATGTACTCATTCATAATTGGATACTAGATATAAAGCAAAGGATAACCAGACTACAATCAGAGAAGCTAGCTAACAAGGAGGACTCTAAGAGGGATACAAGGATTGCCCTGGGAAGGAGAAATAGATGAGATAGCCATGAGTATACTAGGGGTGAGGGGGAAATAGAGGGTAGCATATTAGGGGTGATAATTCCTATATTGAAAAAAGTCCTCCATGTACATCTAAAATATCAAAATGCAATTAAAATTTTAAGATTAAAAAATTATTCTCTAATGCAAACATATCAAATTCCAGTTGAATCTATTGCTAGCTAAAATACAGGGTAGATAGTGCAACCTCTAAGAACCTTTTTATTTTATCTGTAAAGGGTTTTGCCTTGAACTCTCTACTCCCTTTATTCCATTTAGCATCAGGCTTTTATTTAAACGTTTTATCTCCTTGAGCTCTTGACTTAACTCCATTACTCTTCCTAGAGCTCCTATTCTCCTTAAACAGTATATTTTGTATTTGTCTTTATCCAACATACTCCTTTTCATTATAAATCTGCATAAGAGTGATTACTAATAACCACATGACACAGTCAATACTAGACTGTCTTGAAATCTTTGCCAATGTTGTTAATCCAAAACCTTTTCAATTTAACCTTAGGCAGATTTTTAGGACAAGGTTTTAAAAAAAGCAGTCATATTCTTTATCAAAATATGACAAGAATGACCTCCAGGACACTTACTAATGTTCTTCCCCTTTGAAACTTCTTGAACTGACCCATCATATGATGTCACCATATTATATTACAGTACCCTCAGCACCACTGTCCATTCTTCTACTAGGATAGCTGAATAAGATCCACTTGAAGTGCTCAATTGTTTTTCTAGTCCAATGTGCCAAATCACACACATTCTAACATCAGCAGCATGGTCAGATCTGTCACACCAATACTCCAGTGCTTTGTATCAACATCTGCTTTAGTCATTGTTCCATTGCTGTGACTATACACCATGTCCAAGGCAACTCTTACCAAATAAAGCATTCAATTGGGGGTATCACTTGTACTTACAAAGGGTTAGTTCTCTATCATTATGCTGAGGGAATGGGGGGATCATGCCTCACTCATGGCACTAGACCAGTAGCTGGGAACTACATCCTGATCTGTAGGTAAAGAGAGAGAATTCTAGATAGATAGACTGGGCTTGACATGGACTATGAAAACCTCAAAAACCCATATTCAGTGACACAGTTCCTCCAACACAGCCATACCTTCTAATCTTTCTAATCCTTTCAAACAGTTCTGCTCCCTTGTAACTAAGCATTCAAATATATTAACCTATGTGGCCATTCTTATTCAAACCACAACAAGCAAGCATTCTAGGTATTTTATTTATATTCTGTATTTTAGAATAGCAATTATAATTTATAAAAACATTCACATTAGTACTATCAAGCTGTCTGTACATGTATACACATGTTTGTGTATATATATATATATATATGTATATATATATATACATATATATGATTTAAAATATTACAAAGTATCATTATTAGACTATGTTTGTATATGTGTGTGTGTGTGTGTGTATTAATTTTTGCCATTTAAGAATGTATAAATAGTTTTCAAAATAAAATAGAGTACTCTAACTTATAGATATCCTCTTCAGGAGGCCCCACAGACATATTGTATAATAGTCTATGTCTTAAGAGTCATGATGACCAATACTTATATATGCCTATAGCAGGAATCTTAAAAGTTCTTATTAATGAAATCATACCTGAGGCCAGTTATTGGGGTGAATTCGGGAAGATGAGAGAGTCAGAACAAGCCATAGATACCTCACCTTGCCAGTTCCTTAGCTGATCCTGTTTCCTCAGACTGGAAACTTCTGTATCCTCATCCCAATGGCTCTCAGCTGAACTGCTGTTTGAAAGCCTGAATTCTGAACCAGTCAAAATGCCTCTAGTTTCTGGTATTCATGCCTTATATATCTTTCTGGTTTCTGCCATCACTCCCTGGGATTAAAGGCTCACTTTCTGGGATTAAAGGTGTGAGTCACCATACCTGGCTATTTCCAATGTGTAGTTTAACTCACAGAGATCTGCCTGGCTCTGCCTCTTGAGTGCTGGGATTAAAGGTGTATACTACCACTGCCTAACCTCTGTGTTTAATAGTGTTGCCTGGCCGTCCTGTTCTCTAACCCTAGATAAGTTTATTAGTATGCACAATATTTTGGGAAACACAATACCACCACAATACCTTTTATATGATCTGCTTAGATTCATTTCAAACCAGAAGGGATATGTTCTGATGTGATTACATATTGTAACAACACTCATCATGGGACCAAAATTTTATGACAATCCATGAAAAAACTAATCTCACCCATAGTAGACTGGATGTATTATTACCTGTTCAGAGTCCAGAGGATCTACTTTTAGATAAATTTTTTCTGTCCATTGTTTCAGCCATAAAATTTTAAGCCTCTATCAAGACAACTGAAAACACAGACTAATATATAAAATAAACCCTAATATCAACAGCTATACTAATTCACAGTTCACTGATAGACAATGGAAAGATGATCCAGTTAGCTGAAATTCTCCCAAGGGTCCACCAAAAGACCATAGACAATATTTCTCACATTGAAACAAATTAAAATATAGATACCTTAAAACTGCACATAAATTCATATACAATCAGACAAGTTTATTAAGAACTTGAATCTTGTAAACACACAAATACACTAACAAAAATAGCACCCAAAACAGATGTTTTCATATCAAGTAGTCCTGAAAAATGACCCAATACGAATCAATGTAGCTTCATAATTTCTAAAGTAAAGATGATTCTTAAACTCAACTCTAATGCCAAATTGGCTATATAAAAAGAAAACAAGTTATGAATTTTGCTATACCATAACCATGCCATTTATTAGATGAGTCAATTGAACCTTCATAATAACAGACATGACAAAGTTATCACCTTTAAAAATTTCAGTGAAGAGCACAAAACAAATCCTGATTTGGGCCATGGGTGTGTAGTAAGAAATCTTAACTCATAAAACTAAACAACTGGAGGGTTTTTTTTTACAAATAAATTAGGTCAAAATCAAAAGCTTTCTTCCCTTAATTAATTGATTGATATTTTTGTATAATCTGTGGATAATCCTGGGTCAAAAAAATCAGGCAAAATCTCCTGGAATCTGGAGTTCTCCCCCATTGTAATGATCAGGAAATAGTCCATGAATTTCCAGCCCTGGCTGGCTTGCCAAAATTGTTTATGATTTTCTGCTTGCTATCCTGTGTTCCAAATAAATTAAGGGACAGAGATTGATAAAGAAATATGGATTTATTTAAATGTTTCTAAGTCCAAGGAGGGAAAGAGCTCTGGTTTCTCTAACCCTTCCTGTAGCAATGTTTAGATTTTTATGAAAATGTTGATATAAAACCTGGGAAACAGTCATTTTTAATTTAATTATAAGATGATGTCCTTAGCTAATTTTGTGTCAACTTGATGCAAGCTGGACTCAAAGAGAAGAGGACATCTAAATTGAGAAATGCCTCTATAGGGCTAGCCTGTAGCCAAGTTTGCAGTGAAGTTTCAAAAACAGTGATTGATCTTGGAGATCCCAACCCATTATATGTGGGGAAGTGTTCCTATGTGCTAAAAAAAATCAGGTTAAACAAGTCATAAGGGAGCAAGACAGTACTCAGCATTCTTTCATGTCCTCTACATCTGTTCAAAGAGAAGATGTCTTGGGAGGGACTTCACAGCTGAGTATTATAGCTGAAGTTCATTGTTATCCAATACACCAATAACTACCTCTAATTATTTGACATAGTGTCCTACTATGTCCACTGTTCAAGTTGTTTGAGAATCAGTGATCCTGGTATCAAAGTATGAATGATATTGAAGGCTGTCAAGTGAAAGGCAATGGATATTTCCTTTTGTTCCGGGCGGGGGGGAGGGGAAGGGGACCAGAAAAGGCACATAAGTAAATGCAACAGACAGAACATTAATTTTATATATTGAATTACTATCTGTCAATTTTGCCCATCACATTAGCAGCATTCAGCAAAAAGCTATACTCATGATCATTTTCTTTATTTCTTTTATTTATTGAAAACAGACTTTTTTCATCACATATATTCTGATTGTGATTCACCCACAATTCCTTCCAGATTCTCTATACCTTCCCACCCACTCAAATCCATATCTGTTCTTTCTCTGTTTAATTAGAAAACACATCTGGAAAATATGGAGAAATAAATAAAAGCAAACAAAACCGAATAGGATAAAACAAATAAACCAAGAGAAAAAAAAAGAGAACCAAAGAAAAAGTACAAGAAACACATATACACATAGAGAGATACACATTGGAAAACACAGAAATCCCCCCTGCAAAAAAAAAAAAAAATCCTAATTCTAAACCATACCATATACACAAGAGACTATAGTGTAAGAAATCCTAGATAAATATTGTAAGAAAAAATAACCTCCAAAAATGCCATTAAGTTTATTTTGGGTTTACCGTCTACTGCTGGGTATGGGGCCTGATATCCAGAGAGGTTTATATACCCAGTGGGACTCTCTTGGAGAAAACTATTTTCATCTGCAAGTAGTTGTCAATCAGAGATAGCTTCTGGGTAGGGATCTGGACTTATGTCCACTTCAGTTCTCAGAACTGGGACTCTGTCAGGCCCAGGGTTTTGAAGGCACTGCACATGTTGCTTCAGTCTCTGTGAGTTCAAATTGCAGTATTCCTGCTATGTTAAGAAGGTCTCCCATCTCTCTGCTGCATAAAATTTAAACTATCAAATTCTAGTACCCCACGATGACAGTTGCAGGGAATGTATTACCTTCTTCAGGGCTCAGTGGTCAAGGCAATCTGGTGTATATACCCACACACAGACATGCACACATATGTTTATATGTTATTAATTTTATATATAATTAAAATAACAAAAGTAAATCTTGAAAAGATTCTTGTGCTGTAGCCCAATTGACAGAGTGCTTAACTAACCTGTTAGGAGCACTGTGGTGAACAATAATAGCACATCAGTGGGATGCAATGATATAAAATGCTATATTTCCACTCATGAGGTGGGTATACGAGGATGAGAAGTTCAAGGTAATCCTTCATTACATTACAAAATGGGAGCTAGGCTTAACTACACAAGGTCCCTAAAAGGGTGTACATAATCTTTAAGAAAACCTGTCCTTTAATCAAATGTTTATGAAATAGCACATCTGCTTTTCTTTATAGGTGACTAAAGACAACTCAACATAGAGTTTCCATGTTATCAACTAAGGACAATAAACATGTTCTTGGAAAACAACTGGAAAAATGTCTGTAAAATCAGTATTTGAAGATCACTAGAAACATTGGGGAAAAAAAAACCTCTTGTTTCAAATACAAAATACATGTATGTGACCAAAATTTTAGTTTCGTGCAAAATGTTTTATAACTTAAGAAGAGCTGCTAGTCTTGCCTCTCTTGCTTCTCTGGTTTCTTGCTCCTCTTCCTTGTTATCTGTCTGTCTGCCTGCCTCTCTCACATATGCCCCACTGCAACACGGCCTTTTTCTTTTTCTCTCCACCCCCCCCAATAAACCTCTTGCTCTAAAAAAGAAAAGAGAACAGCTGCTAATACTAAGTATTCCTGCATTAAGAGTGCTTATGTCTTTTATTATACTGTGTGGTGAAAATTATATTTAATGTAACATACGTAATAGACATTGTAACAAGAAATACATAGCAAAAGAAAACCATAGATGGGGACCTGTGAATATGGTAAAAGAGAAAATAAATAACTCAGTCAATAACATCAGGTCCAGTATCTGCTATGAAGTGTGGAATTGTTGCAGTTCCTTCTCATCACATACAATCAACATACAAATGAGAACTCTCTCTCATCTGAAAAGTAGAGCAGCAACTAACTAGTAATGCTGCCAAATGATCTATGCACAGAGGATTCTGTGGTTAAGCATGTTCAGAATCCAATCCAATTCAATTCATTTTGTTTTGTTTTGTTTTTTTGAGACAGGGTTTCTCTGTGTAGCTTTGCGCCTTTCCTGGAACTCACTCTGTAGCGCAGGCTGGCCTCAAACTCACAGAGATCTGCCTGCCTCTGCCTCCTGAGTGCTGGGATTATAGGCATGCGCCACCACCGCCCGGCTCAATTCCTTTTCTGCTTTCACTTAGAAAGTCTCAGGAAATGAAATGTTAAAAGCTCTGAACGTATCTAAAGCAAAAAATTATATTTTTAGAAGTTTATATTCTCAAATTCCAATGAGTGGATAAAATGCCTGGAATAATGATTACATGACTATAATAAACACACATGCACACACATACACACACACACACACACACACACACACACACACACACACACATGTAGTATATTTATATTTAAATTGGCATAATTTCCATTAAAAGAAACTGGACAATTCTTGTGACTACAGGAATTGAGAAACCATGCTTTAGGAGTGTTATAAAGCCTCCCATAGGACAATGTGTAATCAGAGGTCTATATAGTCTATAAATATGTACAATTCAAGTCATGATCCACAAGTTTAGGTTATTTTATAAAATTTTACTTTTCCTACTTATGACAGAAATATATTTTATTTCTGTTTATAAGTGAAACAATAATCTTATAAAACACTGAAGAAAGCTTATGCTGGAGAGGATATGGAGCAATGGGAACTCTCCTCCACTTCTGGTGGGAATGCAAGCTTGTAAAGCCACTTTGGAAATCAATATGGAACTTTCTTAGGAAATTGAGAATCCATCTCCCCCAAGACCCAGCTGTAGCACTCTTGGGCATATATCCAAGGAATGCTCAATCATACCACAAGGGCATTTGCTCAGCTATGTTCATATCAGCATTGTTTGCAATAGATGCAACAACCTAGATGCCCTTCAACTGAAGAATGGGTATATAAGGACCCTCTTCAGCCAGAAGAGACATATCCAAACAGATGCTCACAGAACAATGTAAATCCTCTCGTTCCATCCTCAAATTGCCCAACAAACAAACGGACAGTACCCAGTGACCTGAACAGGACTTTCTTCACAGCACTGCAAAACGAATGGTGGGCAGAGGGACAGGAAAGTGATGGGAATGGTAACTTGCTTTAAGACATCCGAGCTGGGTATAGAAGCCTGGGGCAAAGGCTGTCACAGGTAAGGCTGTGATTAACCTCCTTCACACTGACAATTATATGACAGCAGCTTCCTTGGATGGCTAAATGGACTGAAAGAAATGTTTATGAGAAGGGGCCCAGACCTTCCCCTGGATATTTTTCTTAGCTTTTTCAAACTTGGGGTCCATTTGTTTCTTATCACTTCCCCTTTCCAGGCAGCTCTCTTCTTGCAGAGCCATGGCAGGACATTTAAGGTTCCAATAAAAACACTAAGAGGAAAATATAGAAAATATAGTGACTAACTATTGGGAAACCTAATTTCTCAACCTTCCTCCATTTTGTGTTCTTTGTATTCTTAATATGATAATATATTATGTATTTGAATTGCTGAAAATGAAGTTGAAGATATATGTATATAAAGCATATGCTGTATAGGTGCAATAATGGTAATAAAAGATATGAAAAAAATAAAATAAAATGTGGTACATATACACAATGGAGTACTACTCAGCAAAGAAAAACAATGACATCATGAGGTTTGAAGGCAAATGGATGGATCTAGAAAAAATCATCCTGAGTGAGGTAACCCAGACTCAGAAAGACAAACATGGTATTTACTCACTCATAGGAGGATATTAGATGTAAAACAAAGATGACTAGTCTGCTACACAACTTCAGGGAAGCTAGCTAGTAAACAGGACCCTAAGAATGACACAGGGATCACCCAATGACAGAGAAATGGATGAGATCTACATGAACAACCTGGACGACAGTGGGAGTAAGAAAGTGCAAGGTCTGAGGGAAATAGAGCTTAGTGAAGCAGGATATCCCAGCTGGATCAAGAACTGAGAGTGAAAACAAGGAATAAGAGACCATGATAAATGAAGGCCACATGAGAACAGGAAGAAGCAAAGTGCTAGAGAGGTCCCCAGAAATCCACAAATATACCTCCACTGTAGACTACTGGCAATGGTCGAGAGAAAGCCCGAACTGACCTATTCTGGTGTTCTGGATGGCCAAACACCCTAACTATCGTGCTGGAACTCTTATCCAATAACTGATGGAAGTGGATGCAGAGATCCTCAGCCAGGCCCCAGGTGGAGTTCCAGGAGTCCAATTGGTGAGAAAGAGGAGGGACTGTAAGAGTCTGAATTGTTGAGACCGAGATTGGAAAAAGCACAGGGACAAATAGCCAAACTAATGGAAACACATGAACCAAAAGCTGAGGAGCCCCCTACTGGATCAGGCTCTCTGGATATGTGAGCCAACTGAATAGCTTGAACTGTTTGGGAAGCACCCAGGCAGTGGGGCCCGGACCTGTCCTTAGTGCATGAGCTGGCTGTTTGGAACCTTGGACTTATGCAGAGACACTTTTCTCAGCCTGGAAGGAAGGGACTGGACCTGCCTGTACTGAATCCACCAGGTTTAAATGAATCCCCAGGGGAGTCTTGGCCCTGGAGGAGATGGGAATGGAGGGGAGGGGCTGGGGGGAATGTGGGGACTGGGGCTGGAGGGAGGGGGGAGGACAGGGGAACCCATGGCTGATATGTAAAATTAAATTCAATTATAAAAAAAAAGTTGAAATGGCATAATCAAAATCCATCGCCTGCTCACCTTCACATTTTTTTTTCTGTCACTGTAATGAATAGTGTATCATTTACTGAACTATTTTTTCCAATTTGAAGTTTCTTTGTTTTTGTTTTTCCTGATAACCAACTCTGTCTTCTAAGGAGTGCTGACATTTTAAGGCTGCTGGAATTGCTCTCATTTCCTGCATTGGTGCTGGTTCATCTAAGTAGTCTGATAACACATGAAATCTTGGCAGTCAGCATGTCTTGGAATCACTGAGGCGAAGGCCCACAAGTAAGTACTTCTGGTCTTCCAAATGATCCTAAACGTGGCCTTGCTAATGATGGTTGCCTTTTACATTTTCACCTCTAAAATACAAAAGTTCCAAACAGGTCTGGATCCTACACCTAGAAGCTCTTGTCATTTCGTGTTAGAATTGCAACCCAATTTTGCAAATATATTTTCCAGTTTCTACCTAGACTAAAAAAGCCTTAAGTAATGTTATTTTGCTTCCTACTAAATGTAATATTGTCTTTGGTATTTTATTAATAACCCACATATTTCTTTTGAAAGAAAAAAATAAAATTATTTTCTGAAATTTAATTTATTTCTATAAAGGAACCATATACTGTGTACAGAATATATTCTGTGATACATACTCTGTGTATCAGGGCAGACATTGAAATGATGAAAATTAGTTTTCTAATGGGTTTTTATACCTTTAACTGCAGTATTTTAATCGAATTTGCTGTAGTTCTAAATAATTAAATAATGTTCTGAGGTAATTAAATTTGTTCTAAAATGGTACAGTTCTTTTCATTTGTTTTTATCCAGATTTAGTTATTTGAGAATACATGGACATAATTACTCAGAGTATTTTATACGTTAACACTCAAACTCAGTGCTGGCTATGTAAAAATGAAAAAGCTTGAGTCTATTTTTTTTTTTTTTGCTAGTATTAAGATTTCTCCAGTGTAGTAGATTATTAACAGATCATTTCTCTCCCTTGTTGACTGGCTTTTGGCCTTTTGTAATTTTTCTTCACAACACTATTAAAGGATGGGCCGAAGAGATGTTAAACCTAAATTAGTCTACTTGTTAGTCAGTCAATGAGTCAGCAAGGATCTGCAGGGAGCCCATAGTGTACAAATTACTGCAATTTTCTCTGGGATTGTCTGTTCGTCAGAGAAATATCCCAATATTCCTTCACACTATTTAGGACTCATACATTTTGAATTCCTATCATGTATGTTCTTTCTGTTTCAACACATATTAGTTATTAATATTTATTATAACTGATAATTTCATGTGCTAGAAAAATGTCATCTATATAATTTTAACTATATTAATATAAGTCTTGCATAAAGAGGATGTCAAGCTGGCCATGCTTTAAGAACTTTTGTTGGTAATTTTTTTTCCTTGTGGCCTACTGTTTAATAGTCTGATAGCTGAATGGAGGAGACACAAACATAGCTCTTTAGAATAGCTTCATTCCTGCCATGATGATGGTTATCTTAAGACATCACTGAAATCTAAATGTGTGTGTGTGTGTGTGTGTGTGTTTCGGGAGAATTTAAGAATTTTCTGACAATTACTGTAACCTTAATCTTTCAGTTATATAATTTTATTTGTTTATTTACTCACTCATCAATTTAATTATTTATTTTACAATCTGACTGCTGTTTGCCCTCCTTCCTCTTCTACCAACCCCTTCCCTCATCTCCCCTCAGTCTACTACCATCCACTCCTCCATTTCTATTCAGAAGTGGGCAGGGCTTACATGGACATCAACAAAGCATGACATATCAAGTTAAAGGCTGGGCTGGGAAAACCAGTATGAGGATAAGGGTCTCAAAAGCCAGCAAGAGTCAGAGACCCACTGTGGGAGTAGCAGAAGTAGACCAAGCTACACAACCATAATACATATGCAGACTGCCTAGGTCAGTTCCATGCAGGCTTCCTGGTTGTCAAATAACTCTCTGTGAGACCTTGTGAGCATTGGTTAATTGATTTTGTGGGTTTTCTTGTGACATTGATTTTGTGGGTTTTCTTGTGACATTATTACTACTTGGGGCTCCTACAATCCTTCTTTCCCTTCTTCTGCAGAATTCCCCAAGATACATCTAATGTTTGTCTGTGTGTCTCCTCATATGTTTCTATTAATTGCTTGATGAAGCCTCTCTGATGACTTTTGGGCTAGGTACCAATGTGAGTATAAGAGAATGTCATTAGGAATCATTTCATTGATTTTATTTTGCTGCTCCTCTTTTGTTTTTGGTGCTCATTGGTTCGATCCCAGGTCTCTGGGCTGTTCAGCTTCTGGGTCCTGGTACTCCAGGCAGTGTCAGGGTTAGGTTTCTCTTATGGTATGGGTCTCAGCTGGACTAGTGACTGGTTTGCCATTGGTTTGTTGGTTATTGACTTGCTTTATGTTGCCTTTACTCTGTCTAGGTTAAGTCCCGTGTATCCCTGTTTTCTCTTGAGACTTTTATAATGAAGTGGTGTTAGATTTTGTAAAAGATATTTCAGAATTCAATGAGATGATAATGTGGGTTTTTTCTTTCAGTTTCTTTATATTGTGAATTACATTAACAGACTTTATTATGTTGAACTATCCTTGCATCTCTAAAATGAAGCTTATTTGATCATGGTAGATGATCTTTTTGATGTGTTCTTAGATGCCATTTGCAAATATTTTATTGAGTATTTTTCATCAATATTCATGGAAGATATTGGTCTGTAGTGCTTTTTCTTTGTTTGATCTTTGGGTGGTTTTGGTGTCAGGGTAACTGAGACCTCAAAGAAAGAACTGGACAATGTTCCTTCTGTTTCTGTTTTGTGGATTGATTTTAGGAGTATTGGTATTATCTATTTCTTGATAGTCTGTTAGACTTCCACATTAAAACTGTCTGGCCCTAGGCTATTTTTTTGTGTGTGTGTGTGTATTTTTTTTTGGGGGGGGGCTGGGTGAATTTTGATGACTGCTTCTATTTCCTTAGGGTTTGTAGATTAAATTGTTCATCTGATCTTGATTTAACTTTGGTAAGCAGAATCTATCAAGATATTTGTCCATTTCTTTCAGATTTTCCAATTTTGTAGAGTAAAGGTTTTTGAAGTATGACCTAATGATTCTTCGTACTTCCTTGGTATCTGTTGTTATGTACCCTTCCCATTTCTGATTTTGTTAGCTTGGGTATTTACTCCCTGACTTTTAGTTGGTTTGGATCAGGGTTTGTGTTTCTTGTTGATTTTGTCAAAGAACCAACTCTTTGTTTCATTGATTCTTTAGATTTTTCACTTTGTTTCTATTTTACTGATTTCAGCCCTAAGCTTGATCATTTCCTGCCATCTACTCCTCTTGGGTCTGTTTGCTTCCTTTTGTTATATGGCTTTCAGGTGGGCTGTTGAGTTGCTAGTATGAGATCTCTCTAATTTTTTATGGAAGTACTTAGTGCTAAGAACTTTCCTCTCAGCCCCTCTCTTTCATTGTGTCCCACAAGTTTGGGTATGTTGTACATTCCTTTTTTATTTATTTTTTTAATTCTAGGAAGTCTTTAATTTCTTTCTTGACCTAGTGGACATTCAGTAGAGAGTTGTTTAGGTTCTGTGAGTTTGTAGGATTTCTGTATTTCTATTGTTGAAATCCAACTTTAACACATGGTGGTCTGATATCTAGTTTTTTGTATCAATTGAAACTTGATTTGTGACCAAGTGTGGTCAGTTTTGGAGAAGGTTCCATGAAGTGCTGAGAATAAGGCATATTATTTTTGTTTGGATGAAACAGTCTGTAGATACCTGTTAGGTCCATTTGAGTAATAATGTTTGTTAACTCCATTATTTATCTGTTTAGTTTTTGTCTGGATGACCTGTCCATTGTTGAGAGTGAGGTGTTGAAACCTCCTATTATGAACATGTATGGTTTGATGTGTGACTTAAGCTTTACTGATGTTTCTTTTACAAATATGGGTGATTTTGCATTTGGGACATAAATATTCAGAATTTTTTTATTTGGTGATTATGTATATCCTTCTCCATCACTTTCAAATACTTATGTTGGAAGTCTATTTTGTTGGATATTAGAACCACTATACCAGTTTGTTTCTTGGGCCCCTTTGCTTGGAAAATATTTTTCCAACCCTTTACTCTGAGGTAATTACTATCTTTGATGTTGAGATGTGTTTCTTATTTGCAGCAGAATGAAGGATTGTTTTAGTATACAGTCATTAGCCTGTGTCTTTTTATTGGGTAATTGAGTCCAATTGATATTGAAGGATATTAATGACCATTGATTATTAATTCCTTTTTTATGTTGTTGTTGATGATGGGTGGTAATCTCTCTCTCTCTCTCTCTCTCTCTCTCTCTCTCTCTCTCTCTCTCTCTCTCTGTGTGTGTGTGTGTGTGTGTGTATGTGTTTCTCTTCTTTTGATTTTGCTGGTGTTAGATTGTTTCCTGTGTTTTCATGCATGTACTTAACCTCCTTAGGTTAGAGCTTTCTTTCTAGCACCTATATTGTAGTACTGGATTTGTAGATAGGCACTGTTTAAATTTGACTTTGTCATAGAATATCTTGTTTTCACCATCTATGGTGATGTGAAAGTTTGTCTTTGTATCGTAGTCTGAGCTGCGATGTCTGATCTCTTAGAGTTTACAAGACATATGTCTTGGCCCTTCTGGAATTTAGAGTCTCCATTTGAGAAATTGTGAGCAATTCCAGTAGGTCTGCCTTCATATGTCACTTGCCCTTTTTCCTTTGCAGCTTTTATTATCCCTCCTTTGGTCTTTAGGTTCATTGTTTTGATTATTATGTGATAGGGAGATTTTCTTTTCTGGTCCAATATATTTGGTGTTCGGTAAGCTTCTTGTAACTTTGTAGGTATCTCCTTCTATAGATTAGGAAAGTTTTCTTCTATGATTTTGTTAAAAATAATTTTTTAAAAGGTATTAGTTTTCCTTTGAGCTGGCAATTGCCTCCTTCTTTTGTTGCTGTTATTCTTAGGATTGGTCTTTTCATAGTGTCCCATATTTCCTGGGTGTCTGTGTCAGGTTCTTTTTAGATTTATCATTTTCTTTGACCACTGTATTGATTTATTCTATTGCATTTTCTATGCCTGAGATTCTGTCATCTATCTTTTGTATTCCATTGGCGATGTTTGCATCTGTGATCCCTGCTTGTGTCCCTAAAATTTTCATTTTCAGAATTCCCTTAGTTTGTGCTTTCTTTATTGCTTTTATTTCCATTTTCAGGTCTTAAACAGTTTTATTTGTTTCTTTCAATTGCTGTTTGTTTTTTCTTGGCTTTCTTTTTTCCCTGAATTTCCTTAAGGGATTCATTCATTTCCTTCTTGAGCCCCTCAATCATCTTCCTAAAGCTGGTTTTATAGTCTTTTTATTATGCTTCTGTTGTGTTGGAACATTCAGGTATTGTTGTAATAGGATAGCTGGATGCTGGTGGTAACATATTGCCTTAAATGTTGTTTCTTGTATAATTCCCCTGGCCTCTAGACATACAGGTTTGGGGTAATTAAAGGTCTGAATACAGACTTAACATCATTTAAAATAGACCTCAATTTTGTTCACGAAATAAAAGATTAGATACCCCTTTTATTTAAGAACAGGCTGGTTTAGGACACTGTTCCTAAAAGTCACTCTCCAAAGCATGATAGCAAACCTAAAGATAGCAAAGAAAAAACAAACAAACAAAAAAACAAAAAAAGAAACACAAAAAGGACAGCAATAGAGATTATTATAAAAAAAATCTACATATATCTTTTGTTATTTTTCCAGAAGTATAAATAGCAAAGTAACTTTGGCTGCTTAGTTTCACATATTATTTGCTATGTTTTATTTTAAAAGTTGTATCCTCTGAGCATTGTGTGTTTTCTAGGATCAGATCAATGGTAAGCAGCCAAACATCAGTGCTGGGAACTTTAGAGAATCGTTACTGGTATGCCTATTTTAATACATAGTAGGACTTTTTTTTTTTTTTTTCATTTTGTAAAACTTTAAGGAGCAAAAGAGATTTTAAATGATGATCCAGATGTTCCCTCCACTTCAAAAAATGAGTGCTACTTGTTACTGCTAGGCCTGTATTGTCACAGGCAGCCAACTGTTTGAGGTGACTGGCATTACATCCTAGAGTTTCATAAGCTGTACAATCACAGACCTTCCCTCATCACGTCCTCTCCACTGGATTTTTCCTTCAATCCAAGACCAATGATTTCTATTTACACTGTTCACACTATTTATCAGAGCCTATTTTCATGATCAATTTGCATACATTAATTAAGTGTATAGTTTTTATTGTCTCTTTCATAGGGCCATGTATCATGAATTCATAAAAATGAAGCAGGAGGGTAAAACTGAACAAAAGTTTTATCATATTTAAAATTTGTTCATTCATCTATTTATATCTGAGTATGTGCATGAATGTATGCACCTGTTTGTGTGCAGGTGTTTGCCTGTGAGCATGAAGGTCAAATGGGTGTTCAGTCTCTTAGAGCTGGAGCGACAGGCATTTTGCATGATTGAAACATGGGCATTGGGATATGTCTTCTGGTCCTCATGACTCCACTGTAAGTGCTGTTAACCACTAAGCCACCTCTCTAGCCCTGGTTAAATTCTTTAATGAAATCTAAACTATTAGGGGATTTTGAGTTGTAATTTTACTTAAGCAAGAAATGGTGAAAAATATATTGTTGTAATATTTAATTAGAATTTTAAACTAATTAGCATTGAAGCTATATCCTGTGATGATATTTTATGAAAAAGCAATTAAATTAATGTGGTTAATAGTTATATCATGAATCTTAAATCCCACACCGTTTTCAAGTTGAACACTGATCTGAGAAAATCTTATTCACACTTGAAGTGTTAAACATTCCATAAATTAGCTGGCCATATCACTCTTTACAATTTGATATTGATTTGATGGGTGGTTATAAGAGATTTTAGTTTATTAGACCCTTTCTTGCCAATTTTGACAGTTGATGTGGGGGTAAGGGCATTCATCAGACTGTGAACGATGCTTTCTAGCCTAAGACAAGCTTTACTCAGGTGATAAGTGCCAGATGCTCCTGGCCACATAGAATTCCACATAGTCCGTGATGTTTTTCTTGTCTCGTGAATTTTAAGAGATACTCACAAAATCTCTCTCTCAATATATATATATATATTATATATTATGTTCCATCTTGGTAGCTGGTTTGTAAGTTCTAGTAATACTAGCACATTTCAAGAGAAATTTCTGGCATGATGACATAGCCACTGCTTTTGGCCAGAACATATCTGGAATATCGGGAATTCCTTGCTAAAGTTAGGAATTAGAGCTTCTTGCTTTTGAGATCCATGTCTTGACATGGTTTGACAAGTGTGCTTGACAGGATTTTATGTCCTGCCTTCATGCTTCTGCCCTCTGAAGACTATCTCTAAAAGCAATTAGGGAACTGGGAGTCAAAATTTCCCTAGGCAGAGAACTAGAAGAACCCCAAACAGGACGTTTTAACGTGCCCAAGACAAGAGCATTAGAAGAACTGCACTTATTGGGACTTATCCAGGTGGGCTTATTGGGGTCCCTACAAGCCTTTTCTTCTATAGTCTCCAAGGTGTGAATATAGCGTTAAGAACACAAAATTTGATTGCAAGCATTTTGATAGCTGTGGAGTGGTTAGAATCACAGTATAAGGAACTGTCTGGTTTGGCTCTAGGCAGTATGAATGGGGAAAGGCTTGATCATCAAATGATTTCCTGGCTGGAACAATAGTAGATTTCTCTTTTGGCTGCAAGTAGCACACAGGTGCTTCAGTGTACAAATTGAGCCAAAGTCACAATGTCCATACCCAGGTATCTTTGGAAGAAGCAAATCCTTAATAAATGTGAAAGGCATAGGAAGCCAGCAGAGAACATGCATCATAGGGACAGGTAAGGTACTCTCCAACAATTCGACGAGGGGCTACTGATAGGACTGGTGGCAGATACTTGGGGGAGACATAGGAAGGTGAGCTGCTCAGTCCGACAGGTCCTCCTGGGAGCTCTCCGTGCAACTTTCTATCTCAGGGGTTGGATTGGGCTTGTGGTACAAACAGCAACTCTGGACAGGCTATTTCTGCCATGTATGTCTGTAGCCAGCACAGAACTGAAGCTAGGACATGCATCAGATTCTCTGGCCAAAACATTTCCAGCATTTCCAACCAAAGTCAAGAATTAGAACTCTGGCTTTCAAGATCACAGTTTCTATCATCTGTCCGCACCACAAATGCGTGCTTTTTTATACAATTGTGTGGAATACAGTACTTAGCACAATACAGTACTTCAAATTTTATTAGAAAATTAGAACATATTATGAATTGTTGAATCGAATGTTACCACCCTAATCTGGAACATTGGTTTATTCATCCCTGACTTTTAAATTAGATAGCACTAAATCCATAGAGTCCTGTTTATTCACCACAAGACCTGTTTTAGTTCTTATTAATAATGATCAACAAATAAATAGGGCTTTCTGAAATATTTTTGTTTGTTTAGTCTTGTCACAAAATTCAGAAAACAAGGATGATATTTATGATGGTAATTATGAGTTTGATTGTTTGAATTTTATTAAACTGGGTAAAATATATGACTAATATAATGATTTCATCCAGTTTGTTTCTCTCTTTTTAAATACTGAATTATCATTCGCAGGAAAAAAAAAAAAGTTGATTTCTTTTTAGCAGTTACTGGATTTATTTATTTTTTCTATAAAGTCTTCTTCAAAACCATTTTCGTTTTGAAATTATAGTATAATTATATCATCCCTGCCTTAATTTTACTTCTTCCAAGAACTCCCTGGTACCCCTTTGTCTATTTCAAATACATAGCCTTTTTTCTTTGATTGCGTTTTAAAATGTAAATGCACATACACACACACACACACCAAAATATATAAATACAATGTTCTCAGTTTATAATCTACTGATTACCTGTACAGATATGATCTCACCACAATCAGTTATTCTGTAATTTTCTCCAAGTTTATTTTTGAGGTGCTTGCATTTTAAAACAAGTTTTATTGTCATATTTATATAAAAAAATCAGGAGGAAGAGAAGGAGTAGATGAGGGGGTAAAAAGGAGGTGATGGGGAAGGAACAGTAGGAGTGGAGGGGTGGGAAACTGTGGTTGGTATATAAAATAAAATAAAAAAAATCAGATCAGTTTAAATGTTTCCACACTCCTCAAATAAATGTCATAGCCATTACTATGTATTTCTCACTGTAGCCCACAGCTCACAGTCTAGGTAACCACTTAGCTACTTTCCATCTCTGTAATTTTGTTATATTTGTCTGCTCTTTACACCCTGATCTCATTTTATGTTTACCTTCATGAATGTGTGGTATTTTGAAACAGGCTTCTGCTCTACAACCCAGAGTAGCTGGAGGTTAGTATGTATCCCTTGTTAATTTTGAGCATGAAATCTTTTTACCTCTGTATCTCACAAGACAAGATTATGGGCACATGTCAACTTGTGGGTCTCTAGAATCATCTAGCCTGTGCTTTTCCACTTAGCATAATGTCTTCAAGCTTTATTATAATGTATCATATGCTAGTACCTCATTTATGTTATTTGACAAATAATATCTCATTCTTTGAATATAAAATTTTCTGGTACTTATTCATTAGTTCATGTCCATCTGTGTTATTTTTACTTTTTGACTATTGTGAATTACAGCACATTGAATTTGAACATATTAATTTTTTTGTACATAATATGTTTTTATCTTTGTTGCTTGTATATCTAGAAGTAGAACTGAACTGCTGAACTATTGGTGACTATGTTTAACAATATAGGAACTACCAGATTCTGCTCCAAAGTATCTTCCATATTTTGTAAAATGATTACTATTGTATTTAAGAGTCTAACTTCTCCATGTCTGTAGATCTTCTTCCTCCTTGAAAAGGCTTACATGGAGATAGTTTCAGTGTTGCAGCTCAATTTTATTTTAGAGTGAGGGGAAATATATAAGATAGAGGCAGTGGCTGGGGTACCATCTAATTTGCTTTGGGAGTACAGTCCTAATCATACTGCTGAGCACAACACCTAATTATCATGTGGGTCTCATAGAGAGAGCTTCTGCAAGGATCTCTGGCAAAGGTGATGCTTTTGATAGGTCAGATATCCAGGCTTCGAGAAAGCTTTCAGATAAGATCAGGCAGATGCCCTTTTGCGAGGTGGGGAGCCCTCCATTTTGTGTGGAGACTGGATAGATGTCCAAACATGGTGAACTGAAACCTTAAGTAATGATTCCTTCCAACACATGTCTTCATCAAAATTGATTATTATCCCTTCATTATTATTATTATTATTATTATTATTATTATTATTATTATTATTACCTGCAAGTGCTATAAGTGTTGTAAGTTTGATGTGCTTTCTGTGATGACTACTTATGTGGACAATCTTTTCAGATGCTTTTGGCCCTTTGAAAATGTTTGATTTTTTTTGTAATAATAGTTTTATAGATTTAAGAGCAGCAATGTAACATTTATTGCTAAACAAAAATTGTGATATTTTGGTAATTGATTCATTACTCTCTTAATTTTATTTTTAGATTGGTGGCAGTATATAAAGGTATAAATGATTTGTGAATGCTAATTGTGTATTACATAACTATTTTTCAACTCAGCACATGAATTTTTTTTCTTTAAGAAAAGGTAAACATCCTTTATTTGAAATGAGGGAACACTCACTCATTCAATACCTAAGTATTTCAGAAGAAAGAAATTTCAGTGATCTCTTTACTGACCTTGAGTGAAGTTGGATTTGTACAAATATTATAACCAGTTATCATTGTAAGGACTTGACAGTCTTATTCTGTTTTCCTCCTTAACACTGCTGTTGTAAAAATTCATGATTATTAGGTTTTCTGAAACAGAGCCATTGTGTCTCGACACTCCATTTAATTTCCTTCATGAGACATGGGCCTTAAATCCAATCAGATTAGTGGTTACTTCCATGATAGTTCATTCACTTTTGAGCTAGTGGGCATGACTTGCAAGGTTTATAGCTAGGCAAGATCAGTAATTCCTTCCCTCCCTCCTGTAGCATGAATAGTACTTCCTAGCACCATGTAAACTGGCCAATACAGATGAAGCTTCCAATTCAATACTAGCTTAATTTCTTGATGTTCTGTGACTCAAGAAATTATTACCAAAGACACTATATATTTAAGCCTGAGAACAAGTGATTTGATTTAACTTTAACATTATTGAAGCATGATATAGTCTTGAGTGACTTATATTCTCAGAACTTGAGGAATGAGGTACAATATAAAAAATAAGGGCAACCTGGAACATATAGTGACAAAATCTTGTCTATGAAAAAAGCAAAATGGGTACCAGAACTGAGAAAAGGTACCAAGCCATGTGGCTAAACAAAATAAGAATTATGGGTAAATTTAAGTGTCAGAGTTAGTCAGTAATAAGCCTGAGCTAATGGCCAAGAAGTTATAATTAATGTAAGCCTCTGTGTGTTTACTTGGGATCAAGTGACTGTAGGATGTGGAAATTTTCTCAGGGCTGGGCAGGACCAGAGAAAACTTCCAACTATATAACCTAAAATAGGTGTATAATAATAATAATAATAATAATAATAATAATAATAACAATAATGTTTAATTATACTGCTACTAAAAACTAACAACTAGAAAGATCTTTAAACTCATATAAATACAAATATTTATTGTATTTCTACATGAATCAAAATATAATCTTTGTAATCAAAACATGCCTACATGCTCATAAGTTTATTTTTATTGCATATAAGTAAATTTTCTAAATACAGAAATGCAGATTATGACATTTCAAAAGTATAGTGCAATATACCACTGATAATTCAAAACTTGCACTTTGAAATGCATTAGCAAATTTTGTTAAAATCAGTTAATAGTAAATAAAAAAAAAAACTTTCTTTAGAAAAATCAGTTGTCATTCTGCTGATTTACAATGACATTTCATGGCCTTTTCAATGCAAATGAAGTATGTTAACTTAGTCACATGCCAGGAAGAAAGACATGTCACCCTAGTTAAACCTGTGAGGATAAACTAAGATGATTGTATCAGTGTGTGTGTGTGTTTGTGTGTGTGAACTGTGAAAGTCATTTGTTGTTAATCATCCTATTGTAATCGTTATTTTGACAATTAGGTTTTCTTTTTTTTTTTTTTTTTTTGTCTTTTCCTCTTCTGGATATTGGCTTTAAATTTTCAGTCTTATAACAATTAATTTTGACTCTTCAATAAAAATTCTCTACCTAGAGTTTTTTGTTTTGTTTTTTGCTTTTTGTTTTTTGTTTTTGTTTTTGTTTTGTTTTGGTTTTGGTTTTGGTTTTTTGAGACAGGTTTTCTCTGTGTAGCTTTGCACCTTTCCCACCTTTCCTGGATCTAGCTCTGTAGACCAGCCTGGCCTCAAATTCACAGAGATCTGCCTGGCTCTGACTCCGAGTGCTGGGATTAAAGGCATGTGCCACCACAACCTGGCAGATTTTACTATTTCATAAATCATGATATAAACATAAATATGTTACTTAAAATGATAATGCAAATTAATATTAATAAGTTTGTTTTTGAAAATATCTATATCTTAAATGAAGAGACGTATTGTTTTGTACTTCTAGAAATATCTTAAATGTGTAATTCAATGACTGACAGCTTGATTCTTACAAATTTCAGTATTTTCTTCTTTGCTGTGTTATTGGTGAAATTATTAAGGCCACTCCATGTAGTTAAAAGGGAGGTTTATTTTGTGGGGTAACTTACAAATGAAGGGGTAGGTTGCAGGGTCTGGCGAAGGTATAGCGCAGTCAGGCGGTGTTCTCTAGAGAACTCTGCTTGGTCTACCTCCAGCGTCCAGGGTCCCAGAACCAAGAGAGACCTCCTCCTGATCCTTGGTCTTCTGCTTCCTCCTCCGCCCTGCCTTGTGGGCATGACCACTACTGAAGCCTCAATGGGGGTTGGAACTTCCAGGCCAATGCTGGGATGGCTATCCACTACACTGTGTGACTTTTTTTTCCAGAAGATTATACCATACACTTGTAATGGGATGAGTAAGGATATGTTTCATAATGGCTATGTGTTGAAGGTGAGATACTTTGACCTCTCTGAGTTCTCCATTAGTTCTTGTTGACTCTGACAGCACCAAAGATGTTTTCCACCTATTGGTCTACATAATTGTGTCTCAACTATTGTCAGAGGATCAACAACGGCTCAAAACATACAGATTAGATTCTTATAATTTCAGCTGTAGAAGTTATCCTAACCCTTATTCAGAGCAATGACATGGCTGTAACCATTTTACAGATATCAAGTCATAAAAAATAAGGCAAAAGTTTTAGTGAAAAACACTAACAGGGATTGTACCTGAGATCTGTGATTCACATTTGTGTCTTTTGTGTAATATTTGGTTACACTCCCTACAGGATGGCTTACTTTGTATAATAATAGAAGCATCATGTTTCATGAGCATTCAGTTACTTCTGCATATATACTCAAGTCATATTCTTAAGAAAAGAAGAGTGATACATTGGGTTGAACTTATTCAATATTTATGAAAATAATATCATTGTTTATAAGTTTACATGTGCAAGAATTTCAGGTCCTTAAACCTGTAGGAAGATTGAATAATTGACTACTTAAGGGTAGTTGTATCTGTAGGTACATTGAAATATTCAGCCAGTTTATTGTTTTTAAAAATCTATGATTGAACATGTACTTTTCACTATGTTACTACATTTCTACCTCTACACAAGCCTTTAAACGGAAAAAAATATTAGGAAATCTTACACTATATAATCAAACACTGTCTTAGTATTATTTTGTTTTATTGATGTTATTCTCAGTTGTTTGCCCATGAAACACTTTTGTAGTATTGAATCATAGTCTTTATAACTGGCAATATGAGTGGAGAAATGAATATTTTAAACAAGTATTTGTAATTCTGGATGTGCTTTACTTCTGCTTTTCATTTTCCCCTTAGATGAGATTTGGGGTTTAACACAATCCATCAACAATGATATTAAAACAGATTTATGAGGTGTTGGGGATTTAGCTCAGTGGTAGAGCACTTGCCTAAAGCACAAGGCCTGGGGTTCGAGCCTCAGCTCCAATAAATAAATAAATAAATATAAAATAGATTTATTTCTCTTTCTGCAAAAATGATTTTCTCAGGAGAACAGGAGCAATTAATTGCTGAAAGTCGATATTTCATTTCATCATCCATTTTGCTTTTGATAATCTCTTTAGTTTCAGATTCAAAATTTATTTGAAGAAAATTATTCACATTGAAACTTTTATACTTTCATAGAAGGCTAGTTCTTGAGTTTAAGATGCTTAAATAGAAATCACTATACAATTTTATGTCTGCTGATATATATATTATATATATATCTATATATATATATGATATTTATAAAATATAAATTAGCTTATCTAATCAGTAAATTCCAGCCCCATGGAACTTAAAAATGATACATTTTAAAATGCTGGAAAAGAAGGAGTTTAATATAGTAAAAAATATTGAAATGACAGTTTACAATAGTCCAGACTCTAGACCAGGAACCAGAGGCAGCTAATAATTGTTGTGGGGAGGAGAATTAGACTCTTTCAGAGAGGAGCTCCCTTGTTGTTTGTGTAATATAGAGTGGTCAGCTTTGAAACCATATACATACTACCAATAAAAACAGATTCAGCAGGGTATATTTATGCTTTGGAACATACATACAGCATGTATATGTAACATAATAATCAAAGAAAAAAATCTATCAACTTGAAGGAGGCATGTAAGGGGTTTAATGAGGAAAGTATGAAGAGAAATTGAAGATAAAATATGATAAAAATTTTTATGATGAATTATAAATAAATAAAAGTAAGAAATTGCAAAGCAAGAGAGAGGGAGGGAGGGATGAATGGAGAGAGAGAGAGAGAGAGAGAGAGAGAGAGAGAGAGAGAGAGAGAAGAGAACTTGAAGTTGGGTCTGTTGGTAGGGAGTTGGGGCTGGATCAGGGAGCATGGGTATAAATATGATTAAACTATACTGTGTGAAACTGTCAAAGAATTAATAGAAATACTATTTAAAACTTATTAAAACAATTTATTTCATGTTAAATATAGGAAGAAACTATGCCTACTATTGTTATTGAGTAACTCATGAAAAATATCATACTCTACAAGCTACCACATAAAGTAAGTTGTGTGAAACTTGCTTCTTGGGTGTGATGTAGAACTGTAGTAAATGTCAGAGCACAAAGGGATGAAAGACAAAAGCCACTTAGGAGGTGGGTAATGTCACATGGGATGGGCCCACACTGAGTCATTCAGACTTTTTTCCTCCTCTTCCCACTAGAGTAATGGGAACTAGGTTCTGGAAACTGTAATAACTAGTGACCTTTTAACCCTTATGATACTATTTTGAAGAGCTTGGGCAGTAAAACTAAATACTGAAAATATTCTTAACTTAATTATGACTTGAGTTTATTCATCATCAGAGGTGGTAAGTAACATTAATATATTGCTACACTAGGCTTTGAAAACAGTTTAACCACTAAGCTAAGGGTTAGGAGAGGGGAGATAACTATAACATATTCAGTGTGGATGGAAAAGCTTACAGGTCAACAACAGAATGAAGAAAGGCAGAATTTTAGCTAAAAAAAGATTAATCAGGATAAAAGTTAATTATAACCTGATGCTTAAAAGTAGACACAAAGTCCCTGATTTGTCATGTAGTATGTTGTATATATTTACTAATATAGTTCAAGTGTACATGCATTGCATTGTAATGATAAATATAAGTGCTAAAATCATATTAAAGTTTTTATAACGACACATATAAGTCTTTGAGGCTAAACACAGTTAAACAACACATTTTATTAATAGAGAAGAACAATATGGAATGAAGGTTTTAATGTAGGCATTCATTTTAATCAGGACATAAAAGTGAAACCTGGTTGTAATACAAAATAGAAACATAGAAAGAAGTTTTTATTGAATGCCTACTGTATATTAGGCAGCTAATTAATCACTAGCATTTATTTCATAAATTCTTAGTGATGAAATAATAAAAAGTGTGGTTGTGGATAAGTTTTAGTTTCCTCTAAATAATGTGTATTATTTTATACTTCAGGAATATAATTATTAATTGTATGTTGTAATGTCTGAATGTACCACATAGAAAGAAAGTATCACAATTACAAAAAGTAATTGGTGGAGCCACAGATTCAGGATCTCTTTATTTTGCATTGTGTTGTTCTACCTGGACCACCAATGGTCTGTAAATAGAAATGAACAGGAGATATAGAATAGAGCATCTGAGATACAAAGTTATTTTGCTTGGACAGAGATTTAAATAATGCAGTGCAAGTCAATAGAAAATAAAAATTTGGAGACGTTGGGGCTGTACATTAGATGTTATAGTGGTTGTCTAGCTCTGACCAAAGATTGTTCTTTAGCACCCATAAGCTCAGTACAGTGATATATTCCTGTAATTCAGTCACTCAGTAGGTAGAGGCAGAAGGTTCAAAAGTTCAAATTCATCCTAAGCAGTTAGTAACTGTCAGTCTGAGATACATGAAAAAATATCAACATATACACACACACATACACACACACACCAAGAAAGAGAGAGACAGAGACAGAGAGACAGACAGAGACAGAGAGACAGAGAATTCAAATATTTTGAAAGCTAAATTGAGATTTTTTGTATCTGTGCTTTCAATTTTACTTCATCATATTATCAAACATCTCTTTTGTGAAATTTGTTGATGAAACTTAAACAGCATGTTAGAATAATAACAATTGTCTATAAATGTTATCAATAATCTCAAAATTCTATTTATGTGTTTATTTAATTTCAAAAAAATTCCAAAGGCGAAGACTGTCTCATGCCAAGGTGTTATATCTTTGCTATCATAAAATTACTGAGCAGGTTTTATTGATTTAAAAATAGGCAATACATTTGATGGAGAGCAAGTGGAATTCCATGGGAGTGATTGAAGTTAAAAAAAGGGAAGGGGTAAATGATATGATTATATTTATTTTCAAAACTGAAAGTAAAATTATAAAATAAGTATATAAAATAAATTTCTAAATGTGCATAGGAGTATGTTTTACACAGGTGAACTGTGCACATTAATGTAAAAGAAAAGAACTTCTAGACTCTGATGTGTCTAATAAAGAAAATTATCTCTGTAACACATTTGAGGATTTCAGTGACATTGGCTTATGGGAGTCTTATGTTTATGTATGAATAGCATTCAGCATTTTAAATGATAGTATGTGCTGTGGATGATTGGTTGATAAATAAAACTCTGATTGGCCAGTAGCCAGGCAGGAAGCATATGGTAGGTGGGGCAAGGAAGAGAAGAATTCTGACAGGTGGAAGGCTGAGGCAAAGAGATGCTGCCAGCCGCTGCCAACACAAGCAACATGTAAAGATACCAGTAAGCCACAAGCCATGTGGCAACTTATAGATTAGTAGAAACGGGTTGATTTAAGATATAAAAAGTTAGCAAGAAGCCTGCCATGGCCATACAGTTTAGAAGTAATGTAAGTCCCAGCATCTTTACTTGGTTGGATTTGAGCAGCTGCAGGACTGGTGGGTGAGAGAGATTTGTTCTGTCCCTGGGCCAGGCAGGACCAGGAAAATGCTAGCTACAAGTATGAATACTTTCTTTGAAAGCATAACTCTATAAAAATCATAAGCATATATCTGAAACAAAAATGTGGTACTAATATAGCTATGTAACACACACTCACATTATTAACCATTTAGAATTAGGGTTGGGGATTTAGCTCAGTGGTAGAGCACTTGCCTAGCAATCTCAAGGCCCTGGGTTCAATCCTCAGCTTAAAACAAAATGTGTTAGTATTATACATTTAGAAATATACAAATACAGCTTTATTTAATCTGTAAAAAAACATCGTGCTCTGGCATGTTTATATTAGAAGAAAGTAAAGAGTTATACACTTCCAAAGCTGGGCTTGTGGATATTTTATCAAAATTTTTGACATCTGTCTCAATAGCTATCAGCCTAATTTTCTCCTCCTACTTCAGTCAGCAGTGAGATACCAAACCTGCATTGTCTGGAAATTTCCATCAGACATTTTTCAGAATATGAAAGTAAACATGGCAATTGTTTTACTACCATTAAAAAGTACCATTCCAGGTTATGAGCCCTTGAAGGATCTTTTTCCAATGTCAGAGTATAAAAGTTACTGTTCTGAGGATGGTCGACAAGATGGCTAGAAATGAGGAAGACAGAAATTGCTATGTCAGGGAGCTTAATTGAGGAATTTGATATTGCCTTTAATGATGGACAGGCTGACACCCTCCATACCAACACACAGATAAACACAACCATCTCACACATACAAATACACATGCACACAGAAGCACACACAACAAAACAACATAAATAAACCAGCATTTTCTTCTCAGATAATTTGAATAGCATTCTACATGCAGTCTCATCATTAACACCAACCTTTGATTTAAAAATCTTGTACTCAAGTGCATATACCCCCACATGCATACATAAACAGATATAAATACAATTTTAAAAATAAAAATATTCTTAAATAAAAAGATTTTATTTTCCTAGGGGTGGGAAGAATATAGTTCAATGTTCAGTCACATGTCTAGCATATGAATAGTCTTGGGTTTGGTTTTCAACATTACAAATACACGTACACACGGACACAGAGTTGTACACACACACAAAAAAACACAACAGTCTATTGCGGTTTGAACTTGAAATGTCCCAAGAGGTTCATGTATTTAAACACTTGAACCCTACTTAAGCCATCCATAACACTTGTTGCTGTTAAGGGTGGTTTTAGAAGCATTAGAAGGTGGAGCCCTTCTGGAAAAAGTGGGATACTTGTAGACATTGAGATTTTATCAGCCTGTCTCAGGAGCAGGCCTCCTGCTCCTTCATCCATGTATTCAATGTCATAGTGGGATGCATCCCTCAAATTGTAAGTCAAAATACTCTTCTCAGAAATTTTTTTTTCAGGAATTTCATCACAACTACAGGAAATCTGATATGTATACTTTAAATAAAAATCTACACTCATTTTTTACCAAATGCAAGCTTCTGTGTTTCAAGGAAGTCAAAATGAGCTTTTAAAAATAAAATTCGTAAAAAATAAGTTTCTTAACGTATTCACAGAGCCAGGCAGTGGTGGCACATGCCTTTAATCCTAGCACTCAGGAGGCAGTTGCTGACAGATCTCTGTGATTCTGAGGCCAACTACAGAGTGAGTTCTAGGGCAGGCTCCAAAGCTACACAGAGAAATTCTGTCTCAAAACAAACAAACAAACAAGCAAACAAACAAACAAAAACATTCACAGATAAATGTATAAGAATTATCCATAATTAGGTGAGAAAAGTTAGAAAAATGTTTGCCCATCTTCCTCAGGGAAAATTCTCAGGATTCAAGAATCTTACATAGCTTTCCTGATTTTATATGAGAAGAAGCATTCCTCCACTCTTCCTGGAACTTGTGATGTTAATATATACATATATATCTATATTTGTCCACAAGTCTGCAGTTCAGACCAACACACTCCTAAAAGATCCTATTTTTAAAGCATTGTGCTGCTTACACAGTTCACGTTTTTATCAAAATAATATGGGCACAAGTACAGAGAGAAATTTTAGACAAAGCCACATGTTGATTAGGAAAGTACTAAGTTAAACCAATTTAGCACCAAGAAATGTACTGCCAAGTCAGACATGACCTTGGTATAAATGTGGAATAACTTTTGGAAATTTTGCAAGTAAATTTAGTACATTGAATCAGATAAATCAATATGAAACTGTCCCTAATGATGCATTTGTTGTTTAAGGTCCTGACATAAAAATTGATCTGCCCTGCTAACAAGTTAATTCAACAGGTGAATATTTTTTAATTACTAATATTCAAATTGTTTTTTTAAATTGTTGTTGCTTGAATAACTGGTCAAGAAATTATGTCCCAGAATACTTAACAGATTGTGATTGTAGAATAATAATTTAACTTGAAAATTGAAGTTACAATTTGTTGGATTATGTATCTCTGGTGTGATACAGCCATAAGGAAGGAGTAAGTTTCCCAAGAGCAATGTAGCCATGGTCTGGCTGACACTTTTATTATTATTATTATTATTATTATTATTATTATTATTATTATGTGTTTTAATTTTATACATCAGCCATGGGTCCCCCTGTCCTCCCCCCACCCGCCCTCAACCCCACCTTCCCTCCAGCCCCTCCATTCCATTCCCATGTCCTCCAGGACCAAGACATCCCTGGGGATTCATTTAAACCTGGTGGATTCAGTACAGGCAGCTCCAGTCCCCTCCTTCCAGGCTGAGCAAAGTGTCCCTGTGTAAGCCCAAGGTTTCAAACAGCCAGCTCATGCACTAAGGACAGGCATCCCACAGCCTAGATGCCTCCCAAACAGATCAAGCTATTCATTTGTCTCACTTATCCAGAGGGCTTGATGTAGCTGGGGGCTCCACAGCCGTTGGTTCATAATTCATGTGCTTCCATTCGATTGGCTATTTGTCCCTGTGCTTTTTAGTTAGCTGAATAAAATAGGATTCAGATCTTGCTGGTACAATTCAAGATAAACTGATACATTAAACATCTGTATTTTTAATATTTTAAATACATTTAATAAACTTATATCTAAAGGTTAATTATAATTTTAAACAGACATAAAACACCAAAAAATAATGACTAGGCAAAATACTTTTCAGAGTTCTTATTCTTGCCTTGGAATAGTCTTCACATGAGAAACGTTCAACAGGTATGAATGCTCTCTGGATTAAAGCAAAGTAATTATATGATTGTAGGAATTCTCTGGGTTTTTATTATTTTTTAAATGTGTAAGATATGACATCTGAACTATTTAAGGACTCAGTATAGATTATTTCAGTGTAATAAAGTAGAATAAAATTTAGAATTATGGCCCTCTGCTTAAGCAAATTTGTTAGAACTTAGAAGCAAGACTGCTTGGAATCTCTTTTAAAGTCATCAAACCCATTTTTTCAGTCCTACCCAGGCAATGAAATTAATTATACCCATTATAAGATGCTATTTTAACACAGAAATTCAGTGCAGTCTTTCATATGGAAATGTTACAAATAAGATACAGCACTCGTTATGAAATCCTATTTATAGAATTCCATATCAGAAGCAAAAATATGTTTGTAAGAATATGTTAAAATATTCATTATTAAGGGAATTAAGACATGAAATAACTATAGCAGTATTACATGGACAGGTTTCATGATCCATTGGAGAAGAGGGACAAATCACACATAATGGTGATTTAGAGTAAAATTTTAAAAAGTGTGTGATAGTGCTCCTGAAAAAGTTTGTGCACAGGAATGTGAGAGGACACTCAGATGAAAGACTGGTTGTAGAATAAGCAGATTATAGATAGAGAAAACAGACAGAGATCTGGATTGAGAACAATGTTAAAAAAAAAGCAATAATAGAAGTCAGCTAAATACTAATGGCAAAAAATTGAAGGAATAAAGGGTGCTCTGGTGAAATAAACTTCTTCCTGTAAAACTAACCTTAAGATTGGAAGAAATGTGTTGAATTACACTATAGATTCTGAGTTCTGATTTCCATGGATATCATTTCCTATGAATTGTATGAGAAAAAGTAAAAATATATAGCTGGGAGACCGATCCTTATTTTAAGCCATTATTTTTAAAAACCTAAAGGGAGAATATGGCCACTCAGGATTTAAACAACACAAAATCACAGTAATAATAGCTTTGATGTCTGAGCAAACATCTAAGACTCTCTGAGCAGATTTGTGTAACAGATTCAGCATTTTGATGATTCTAATGTGTGTTATCAAGTTTCACAGCAAGACAGTTACTCTGCCAGTTAAGTTTCCTCATTTCTTCAGTGAACCCATGTCCCAAGAAGGAAAGGGAAGAGGATTTGGAATTTGAGATGTGAAGACATGGCTGTAAGAGTATGAGGCAGCTGGACACACTGCAACTCACCCACATCAAAGAAACAGAAGGAGACAGATGCCGGTGTTTGGCTCTATTTCTCCTTTTTATCTGGCCATTCCAAGGATCCCAGGCCATAGAGTGATGATGTCATCTGCAATCAGAGTAAATTCCCCTTCCTTTCTGGAAATTATCTCACAGACATGCCTATACATGAGTCTCCTAGGTGATTCCAAGTCTAATCAACATACAATTCAGTTTATCATGTATGCTATTATAGTAAAATCAGTCTTTATTTTCCAAAATTACCTTTGTGTCTCCTCATCATCAGTAAAATAAAAAAGGCTAGAATGATGACAAATCCCATATATTACGTTATATCATTTCCAAAAAGGCTTCATACAGAAACATCATCTCATTGTATCAATAACAAAGCAAACTTCAAAATAATCTACTAATAGGAAGTGCTTTGAAGGAGAAATGTCTTCCTTCATCTTGGGTATTTTAAATTTTGTGCTGCAGTTGGTGGTTCTGTTTAGGGATGCTTAGGAGGTGTGGTCTTACTAGACAAAGAATGGCATGGGGGCATGCTTTGGGAGTTTAAGGGCTCAGCCTGATCCAGTTGGTTCTCTGCTTCATGCTTGGAGTTCTTATCTTGCTGCTTCAGCCACTATGCCTGCTGCTTTCTGCCGTGCTTCCCAGTCCTATCCCTCTGGAAACCTTCCATCTTTAAGTCACCTTAGCCATGGTGTGTTAACACAATAATGGAAAACTCAAGTAATACAGATGTCATCCACAGAAGTTCCTGAGTGCCAGATCAGAACCACCTGGTGATGGCTAACAGCAAAGCTTACATTTTGAATCAGTACACTGGACAATTCTTGGATGTGTTCATTCCTTTCTATATATTCCACTGGAAGAAGCCAATACTTGTGAACTAATTTAAAAGTAAAGATTTCTTCCTTTTTATTTATAAAAGGGCAAAGTAATTCATTAAATTTAGCTTGTTCAATACAAACCTCTCTAGTGAATTGATATGCCAGCAACTGCAAATTTTGCTACGTCCTCTTATAACTCTCCCACAGCCACCATGACATTTTCTAGAAGGTATTGATTGTTGAAACAAAGACAAAATAAAGTTAATGATAACAAAAATCAGTATGTTTGATATACTCTCTCTACAACCCGTGCACATGGGGAATAAAGTGGGCAGTTAGTATGTATTGTGAGTTTCCTAACACAAACAGATGGATAGCCATCTGTCAGAAGTAGTATATGAAGTATTCCATCATAGTGATGAATTGGAATACATATAATCCAGGAGTCTAGTGCTATTTCTAGTCATTATGTTTCATGAACTTTACGAAAAATCAAATGTTCCAAAACAGAAGGTAATGTTAAAGGCTACAGGAAGTTTCTGCCAATGCACTGCATTTATGCAGAATACATAATTTTATGATGTATGTATACATCTATATGAATGGCAATTGGCAAAGGACTACTGAGCTGAGTTGATGGTACCTGGTTGGTTCTTACCACGCTATTGGACCTAACTTGGGCTTTAACAAATCTAGGGGCAAGAAACAGCAAAACTCCTAGAAACACATATTGACAGGGATTCAGATGTGGGAATATATACTACATTGGAAACTTGAGGCACTATAACAAAATATCCAACTAAGGAAAATATTCCTTTTAAAAAGGTAAAAAGATAATTTAAAAATTACTATTGACCGTTTAGGCTTTGTGTAGAACAATAAGTATAGTTTTTTTTTTCTATAATTAAGGAAAAATATAAAAGCTATGCTTAAAATAAAATTCATATTTCCTGTGCCTCAGAATAGAAAATTTAATTTAAAGTTGCCTTTGTATTTTATATTATGTACTCTTAGGATACACACTTGAAGAAACCTAATGAAGATAGTCTTTCTTTGTGTGATGTTCATCTGTTTACTCCAAGGTATAAACACATTACATGAAAGTGACATGATTAATGATGGAATATCCAAATAATTACACAAGAGGTAGTTCCATCTCCTTTTGTATAGAAAGTTATACAAACAAGGAAGTATGATCCTTTTATTTTTTTAGGCAGAAAAAGTAACTTTTCAGCTAATGTAATTGAGAAGTAGCAAATGAACAATACTTCCTGTCCTTTCCCTTTCTGCTCAAAGACAGGATATTAATTCACCTTCATTAAAGAGCATTCCAGATCATCATCAGTCCAGAGACAGTGGTTGAAAATCTCCAAGTCAACCTCACTCCCCTTATTAATTTCCATATATTTATCTCCCCATGGTTCCCTATCCTGGGAACAATAACACAGGTCTCCACTGTTCCTTCACTGTTCTTTGTGGCCCATGGTAGAGATGTTGTATATGTTTCTTTCCATTGTAGTTTCTCTCATGTGATGGTTACTACATTTACTAACAAGCTTTTTAATAACATTTATTATTATAATAGTAGCAGAAGGTTCTATGCAAGCCACTGGAGAGGAAATGGTCATCAGTCCTCTTATCTAGCTAGCAACCTCATTCATTAATCACTTGTCTGATATGATATTCTCACTCTTAAAAATATGGTATAACTTTTACATAGGTAACCAACATCTATCTCATTGGATAAAGGCTTGCTCCCAGGAGAGAACTCATACCTGGTACTGTAAGCCTAGACATGAACCTAAGTCTGATGGGCGTAGGCCACAGGAAATAACAGGAAATAACTTATTTCTTTGTTTTTGCTAAATGGACACGGTATCAAACTGTATTCTCAACCCATGTTTTTTGTTTTGTTTTGTTTTGTTTTTGTTTTGTTTTTCCATTGACTAGTGCCTCTCTTAATCTATAGTGAAGTTGCTTCTTTTGCAGATATCAGAAATTAGTACAAAAACTAACTGGTCAAAATATAAAGGAGAAGTGACTGTGGAGAGCTCAGCCCTAAATGGGACAGCTCTATCAGCCTTGCATCTAAGCTTAGAAACCATTACTGAAGCAGGGTCACATGGCATGTAAGAGTCATAAGTTGGGGAGAAATTCTGCAAACCAGCATCCTCTGAGCACAGCAAGGCTATTGCTCTTATATCCATGAACTCATTGTAATTTTTATTGCATGTGGGGTGAATACATGAGGCCTCAACCCTCACTGAGGATCTATGGGTTAAAATAAAGACATTGAGATACAATGGATATTGTTGGAATTAAGAAGGATTTCGGAGGGAATGTGGGTATTTGAGAGGGTAGGGGAATGTTAAAATGCCACAAACTTACTATGGAAATGGGTAAAATTTATTATTGCTTTTTTTTTTTTTTGCTATTGATACTTCTGTGAAACTATTCAGAGTGTTCACAATGCTGGGCCTACATACTGAAAAAAAAATATTCACTTCTCCCTCGAGCTGCATAATTTTCAGCTCTAGCCTTAGCTATTCTTAAAAAATTTCAATATTCATGTTCATTTAACATGGCACATTATTACATAAAAATATTTTTCAGATGAGTTCATACTGTGTGTTGAGCAAATCGCTCATGGCTCACACTTTCTTCCTGTAACTTTGCCTCCTTGTATTAGACCTTTGTTCTCCAGAAAATTTCAAACCACCTTTCATGTAGTATATACAGATATCATTTCATGTAATTATATCAAAGAATCATATGTGAGAAGAAAGATACACATTCATTTATCTGATATTGGCTTAATTTACTTAATATGATTCTTTCCAGTTGCATTTATTTTCCCACAAATAACATGACTTAATTCTTTATGGCTGAAAAATATCCATTGTACATAAAATTCAATATTCTTCTCATCCAGTCCACTGATACTACTATGTTTCTAGAATGGTTCCATAACTTAGCCCTTGTGAACAGTGCTGTCATTAGTATTTGGTGCTATTTCATACTAGCTGGTTATCAGGCACTGTATTTTGTGATCTCTTTTAGCATTCATTACATTAGAAAATTTAAAAGTCCTTCTAATATAGATTCACTTTTCCACAAGTCAACAATTAATTGATCTTTTCATTTCTATGTTATCATATTTAAATCAATAGTCCATTATCAGAAAATCAGCCATGAGTTTGTTTTCAAATGTTATGGATTGCATTAGGATTTCTGTGGAAAATATGATAGTCAGTAAAATTTTTGCTATTCAAACAAGGTGGACTGAGCTTGACCTCCCACAGACATGTAAAATTGAGTATGGCAGCATATACCTATGAACCTAATACTGGTGAAAGTGTGGAGAGAAGCATGATCTTCATCAGCTTAGACTAGCCAATTCTTTAAACTCTCAGCTTGTTTTAAAAAATAAGATAGAGATCATATAAACAAAATATGTTGACCTCTAAATTCAATGCACACACACACACACACACACACACACACACACACATACACACACCATTGAACCTCTGTGATAGTATAATACTTTAATAAAACATAAATAAATTTATTTGTTTTTATCTTCTACTTATCCCTATGTATTACTACTGAATTAATGAAAATTTTTAAAAAGCTTGAAATCTATTTGTATTTTGTTGGTCCTATCACTTTTAGATGTGGAACACAATAAATGCAATCAAATGGGTAGTTATATATAATTTAACAATCAAAATTCTGTTCAATAAATATCTTGACTCAATCTATAATTATATACTTGATAACTAACTCATTAATAGTGGGGGTGGTAAAGGACAAGGAAGATAGCTCAGCTACAGGATGCTCATTCTTTCTGCTATAGTTGTTTTGCCTTTATTTATTAGTTATATTAGTAGTACTGTTTGGTTAGTGATATGATAGAAAGATTAAAGAATTCTTCATACAAAGGAAAAAATCATGAGTATATACCAAAACACATGCAAAAGATTACCTGTAATGGGACACCTTGCACAGCCTTGATGCAGGGGCGTCAGGGGGTTGGACCTGTCTCAACTGAATATACCAGGCTTTGCTGACTCCCCATGGGAGACCTTACCTTTTTGGAGGAAGGGATGAGGTGGGCTTGGGGGCAGGAGAAGCCTGGGGGTCAATGGGCAGTGGGGGGAGGGATTAGAAGGAGATCTGTTTTTTGAATGTAAAAAATGAATAAAAATTTTCTTAATAAAAAAATCTAATTTAAAAATATGTGGATACAGCTTAGTAAACTTTCATAACCAGATCATATCATTGTAACCGGCATTCAGATCATGAATAAAAATATTCTCTTATCTGCACAATCTAAGTTTGCCTGTGAAGATTAAAGGGCAAACACCATTATGAAGCAGTTGATTAAGCAGCAACTGTCTTCACCCAGCAATAATTGCTCTGTAGCAATTTTCATACTCTTCCATGTCCCAGCAATCCCTGTGATCCAGTCAGGAACCACTTAAAATGCCAGTTACCACCAATGTTTCTGGGACCTTGGATACATTTGTTGTGTTTCCACCAATGTTTTGACATGTTTAAAGATAGAACATTTAGACTGGATATATTTATAAACTTTCTTGAAGAAAAAGTTGATCTGTTCCAATTTTCACACCCCATATAGATCTGTATGTTCCTTCCAACTTCATTGATTAGCTCCAGGCATTAATTAAAAAAATAAATAAGTAAAATATGAGAGAAATTGAGAGGAATAGGCAAAGGAAGTAGGAGGACTAGAGAGAGGGAAAACTATAATCAGGATAAATCGTACAACAAAAGAATCTAATTTCAATAAAAGGGGGAAAGGAAAACAAGAATATTCAAATGTTTCATGAATGAATGCATAATATATGTATTATAATTATTATAATAAATACACACACACACACACACACACATATATTACATTCTGCTTACATCACTACCTCCTAGTCTTCTGATATCTTTGCATCTGATCCCCTTCATCCTAACATGCCCCATTTTTGTGTTTTCTCTTTTGTGGTTGTTTTTGGTTTTGTCTTGTGACCCACAGGGTTTAATGAGGGTCAACAGGATAGACATGACTATGTAGCTACCCAATCAAGCATGGATAACAATGATACTGCCAGAAGCTATCCACTATAAGTAGTTGACCTCGGAACAGCCAAGACACTTTCTTGAAACTTCTGCTTGCCCAAAAGTAAAGAACAGTACAGAAAAAGACAACCAATCAAAAAACAGAGTTTTGGAGCCCAGTCCCAAAGTAAATATCTGCAAATCAGTCCAATACCTAAGGCTCAGAGAACATTGAGGAAGAAGAGACCAAAGATGGTAAGAGTCAGAGGATCAGGGACTTTGCTGTGAGATTTCATCTCCAAGTAACCTCAAAAACTGTACCACTAAAGTCGGAATAACAAGACTGCCCAATGAGAACTAAAGAAGGATGACATCAATGCCTAACTGGAAAGGGACAAGGCCATAAGGCATCAACCCTACAGGAAGATCTATACCTAAACAACTGAGGAAACCTGGAAATGCAAGAGAAAATCTTCCTCAGGGAAGAGCACATCCACTGTTTTTTTCAGTGACAGTCAGCTCTGAAAACACACATAGAAGTAATATTATATGGAATGAGTCAGTAATATTTAGGCCTATGTATGTATATACATATACATAAATGCAAGTGATAATAATTTGTGCAAAGAGGATACAAATTTGAAAGAGTGTTGAGGCATCTATGGAGGGTTGTAGGGAACAAACAGAAGGGAGAAATTACTATATTATTAATTTATTATAAGAACAAAAATACAATATAACCGACATTTTCTATTTAGTGAAAAACTTAAACAGATTAACTTTTGAAAAAGTATGCCACAACATTAACAGAAATTCTGAAGATCTATGAATATGGACTTTCTTGCTAAGAAGCAGTCAGTAAACTATTTCAATGTATCTTTGCAAGTACCTGGTAGTCCATAAACACTCATGAAGAAAATATAAGCAATAAACAAACTATAATAATCCTTATATATAATTATATATAATCCTTATAGTAATTTATTTTCTACAGTTAATAAAATCTTACATTTTAATTTAAAAATTTCTCTTTTGTGTATTTTAACTAGATACAGTTGGATCAAAATTAGAATGAACACCATTTATAAATTGTGTCCAGGTTTCTGGACACAAAGTGCTTCAGTATTCTCACTCAATCACAGTGTCATTTGTGGAACTTTCACAGTAGGCTTTTGTGCATCCTCTGTATCTCATCTTACCTGTCACATTTGTATGATAGGTGCTATAATGTTAGACTTCTTTGAAGAAACTACAATTGTGATTCTTTTTTATTCAATTGGAACAATTGTTGATATGAAGTTCTTTCTGAAATGATTCATAGAGTATAACTCTTTATTAGGTTCATAATACCTCAAAAGTCTATCTTATTGGAGAAGGAGTTATTAAATTTTGCTATTATACAGTTTTATAGCTTGTTTTTGAAAATAAACAGGTATCAATATTGAACCATTGTAAAAATGAAGTCTTCATATTAAATTAGGTATGACTCAGAATATCTTTTTTCTGGGTGGCATGCTATAGTAATGATAAGACTTCAAATACAGGAATGAATACTTTAACATTTAGCAAAAGAAAAATCAAACAACAAAATTACCAACTTTATATATAATTTAAACCTTTCTGGCAAAGTGGCTCAGCAAATATAATTCAATTAATTATTAAATGTTTAATACTAGCTTCATGTTCCACATTGCTTATAGTTTAGTTTTGAAAATTTACGTAGGTAACCTTAATTTGGGATGATCATATGTATCTCTTTGTTTCAATTTAGCCCCAAACTCACTATGTAGCCAGTTTTTAAACATCTCCATCTTCCTATCTATACCTCCTAAACACTAGGATTTGAGCTTGCTCTGCCAAGCATTAACATTTCTTTGTGAGAAGAAAATAAAAAAGGGCAATTTGTAAACATGGTACACTGGGCAAAACACTTGCTGAACAAGTGAGAATACCTGAGTCTGAATCACCAGAAGCCATTTAAATCTGGCAAGGTAGCACATATGTATAATCCCACTGCTCTTACAGCAAGGTGGTAGAATAAGACAAGAAGATCACCAAGGGCCCACAGGCCAGCTTGTCAGGTACATGCAATGGTAAAAAACAACAAAACCAACCAAAAAACCATGACTCATACAAGGTGAAAGGTAAAGACCATCCTCCATGGCTGTCTGAGGTCTTCATAGGCACACTTTCTTTCTGTCACACACACATAACACACACACATACACACACACACACACACTATACACAAAACACTTAAATATTTTTATTTAAAAAATGATTAATGGTACCTTAGGTTTTTAATATAAAATTATTGGATCATTGTATTTAATAAAGACAGTATCTGCATCTTCAGATGGAATGTTTCAGGAATATTATAGAAGAAATAATTGTTTTGCCCTATTGATTAATACATTATAGAAAATAAAATAGAATAACACTATGCTCTAGACTGCTCAGATAGATGCTTTTTATTTTCTTTTAGTAAACTTTTTATCACAACAAAAAAAATCACATAGTTGAACAATGTTTAATTGGGAAAATATTAGCAATTATCATTAGTAAAGTGACAGATAAATCTCCCAGGATAATAACTTATATGCAGAGAAGAGAAATAAACCAAATATAAACTTCACCATATTGAGTGCTCACAAACAATAACACTGAACTTGTCAGAAGGAAGCTGCAAGCAGGAATGTGGTTATCTAGATGTCTTGACACATAAACAAGTCGCATAAATGTGCAAATATAAAAAAACATAGAAGAGATTTATTTCATGGAGAAAGTGACCAACATATGTACCAGTTTAGTCACCAGTATTCAAATATAGCATTTAAGTCATTGTGAGAAAAGTAGTAACCTGATAATTCATTTTCCTGCTTTTACACACACATACACAACTTACACCAGTGCTCATACTCAAAATATGCATTCTAAGTAGGTTCAGTACACTGAGCTAAAGCCTCAAGCTCCTAGAACATGTTAGGGGGGACATATTTATTTTCACAGTATCTGGTTTCTGAAAGTCTCTTATGGTTCCCTTTCCAGAGTTACCTTCCTTTTTTTTTTTTTCACTAAGATGCAGTGCTAAATTGAAGAGTAAAGTTGCTTATTTAAAGCATAATCAAATACTTTCCTAAAGCATGTTTAGTCTGACCAGTTATTTTTCAATAATATATTTCACTTTTGGTCTAAGTTCCTTTGAACTCACATTCAAATTAGAAAAGGCCCAGCATTAAAGATTATGGAACACCATGTACAATATTTGAGTAGGTATACAAAGTTGAATGATATAGTGGAAAAGTGAAGAATATGTTACAGCTACTTCTTGTGTAATAAAAGTATTTGTTTCAATATCCTTAGCCATCACAAAAATGCAAATAAAAACTACTTTGAGACTTCAATATTATACCAGTTCTAATGTGAAAATCAATAAACCAAATGAGTCTTCATACTAGTGAGAATGTGGGATAAGGGAACACTTATGTAAGTACAAACTTGTTACAATACTATGGAAATCAGTATTACTGTAATTAATGACACAATTCCATATAATTTATCTGGTAATTAAGAGAGGTTTATTTCTGGGATAACTTAAAGCCAATAAGGGTTGGTTACAGGATCCACGAGAGATGAGGTACCATCCAGCAGAGAACTCTGGCTTGGTGTCCCATACAGCTTGTAGAACCACAAGGTATCCAGAAAGGCCAAACACATAGGCACCTTGAATCTTAAGGGGCTCCCTCTCAGCCAAGCCCCAGGGGCAGGTCATAGGCAGGTGTGGCAGTTACCTGCTTTCTCTCTATAGGCAATGTTTCAAGGTCAAAGCTGGAATAGCTAGCCACTACAAATCAGTATGGCAATTCCTCAGGAAACTGACTATATACATATATATATTTCAAAATCCATCTATACTACTCTTGAGCATATACCAAGTAGGACTTTACAACTTACTACAGAGATACTTGCAAATCTAAGTTCATTTGACTCTATTCATAATAACCAGGAATTTAAAACACACTAAATGTCCATCAATTGATGAATAAATAATGAAAACATGGTACATTTACAAAATGGAATATTATTAAACTGTTATAGAAAAGGATCATGAAATTCATAGGCCAATAGTTGCACCTAGAAAAAATTTGAGTGTGGTAACATGTAACATGAATCTTAAATGTTCTTATAATAAAAAGTCCAGAGTCAGATATTGGGATAAAAGCTGTAAGATCAGAGAAACCGAGCAAGCCAGGCCCAAGTTCTTAGCTCTATTATATCCTCAGTCTCAAGTGCATGAGTTCTTGTTTCCTCACACTTTATATACCTTTTTGTGTCCTGCCATATTACTTCCTGAGATTAAAGGTGTGTGTCACCACCTGCTTGGTTCTGTTTTTCTCATGTAACCCAGTGTGGCCTTGAACTGACAGAGACTCAGTTAGATCTCTGCCTCCCAAGTGATAGGATCAAAGGTGTGTGCCACCACTCCCTGACCTCTCTGTCTAATTTAGTGGCTAGCTCTGCTCTGATCTCTAGGCAAGCTTTATTGGGGTACACAATATATCACCACATTAGTAAATACCTAAAGACCAAATATGTTCTGGATGTTAGCTTTTAAGCTTTTAATATGTGGGTGATAATCTGTATAACCATATAGTTTAGGTTGTTAATAAGTGACTTGAGTAGAGTAGAGAATCTCCCAAGGAAAGGGAAATAGATATATAGTTAAGGATAGATAGTGGAGACTGGAGTGAGAGGATTCAATGGGAAAGAAAGGGGTAAAGGAGGAAACATAGGGAACAACAACCAACACTAAGGGTCAATTGTGGGACCATATTGAAATCTACTACTAAAGAAGCTTCCTAAAATACCCATACATCTATGAAAGAAATATAAATGCAGTCACCAAAGAATGGGTGAAATAGAGCCACAACCAGAAATTTTACATCAACAAGTAAACATTCTATTACCCAGAATGGTAGTAATGTCTAGTTGAGTTGTTGCCAAAGGGTTGCTAAGACCCTCATACAGCTCAGCATATTGCAAAGACTATTGGTTGTGCTCCACAAACTGATGGGGATGACCTACAACGTCCTTTATATATCTCATTGAACCCACACCCACAACACTAGTGTAGCCAAATACCTGAGATTGGATAGGCCAAGGACCTTGAGGAAAATAAAATACTGTTGTTTTGCTAAAGGGATACAACAATCAACTGACTCCTTATGATAATTTCTATGCCCATAGATGAGTCCTTTGCACCACCATCTAGAGAGAAGCTTCTTTTTGTAGTAGGTAGCAATTAATACAAAAACACACAATTGAACAAGCTACAGAGAGTGAGCGACTACAGAGCATATAGTCCTAATTGCATTGTCTTCATAAAATCCACCTTTCTGGGCTCAGGGGTCTATGCAAAAGAGGAGATTGAAAGATTAGAAGAGCCACAGGCAAAAGATGGCTCCAGGATAATTGTATTCTAGACAGAACAAGAATGATGCACGAACCAACTCACAGAGACTGTGGTGGCACACATAGTTTCAGGGCATTCGAGGTCCTTGGGTATTTTGAAATTTCTGGTGAAAACAAACGAATACACAGATATCTGTATTATATGCTTCATTTGATTCCTTTGAGTATATACCTAAGTGTGATATCACTGCGTTGATAATTTTAATTTTTAAGATTTTTTCCAAACTACTTTAGATTAATTTGTATTCTCTTGGTCACTGGACTAATTCACATTCCCATCAACAGTGTACAAGCCACCACATTCTTGCCACCATTCTGTGTTCTTTCCAATCATTCTAATCAGAATGAGATGGACTCTTAGTCCAGTTTTTATTTTCCTTTCAGTGACAGCTAAAGATGATGATCATTTCCTATGTGTATTTATAGGACTTTTGTGTTTCTTTTGATAGGTGATTTATGTTCATTTGCAGCATTTACACTTATAACAAATCATACATGCTACAACAAACATCTCTTATGATGGTAGCATGAATCCATTCATGACAAAATAATTCTCATTACTTAATCACCTCTTTAAAGGTGGGGTGTCTCAGCTGACCTGAGCTCATGGGAGCTCACAGGCTCTCAAAGGACAGCTAGGAAGCCTGCAAGGCACCACCCTAGGCCCTCTGCTTGTGGGTAACAGTGTAGCTTGGTTTGTTTGTGGGACCCCTAGCAGTGGGACCAAGATCTGTACCTGGCACAAGAGCTGGCATTTTGGAACCTACTCCCTATGATGGCATGTCTCTCTCAGACTTGATGCAACAGGGAGGAGCTTGGTACTGCATCAACTTGATGTCCCATGATTTGTTGACGCCCATGGGAGGCCTTACCTTTTTGAGAAGTGGGTGGGGAATAGGTGGGAGAGGGGAGGGAATGGGAAGAGAGTTGAGAGGGAAAACTATGGTTGGTATGTAAAATAAATTTTATAAAATTAATGGGGGGGATATCTCAACATTGTTACACTGGAAGTTAAGCATCTGTCTTTGCAGGACATATTCATATCTCAGCAGGTTCCTAAATACTATGAAAAAATGTGTTAATCAAGTTGAACCAAATGTATTTAATAAAATATAGGTAGAGGAACTAACTTGGTGTTATCTCAGAAAAGGCTAGTTGAAGATATTATTTAGGGTTTCAGTTTCTCTACTCAGGCAGTTTAGTCAGTGCAGAGTCTTGTCTGCAAATTAGTCATTGTGAACATTATATGTCATCAAAAAGATTCAGAACTTTATAAATGTGTAGCTTTGAAAGGAAATTTTGCCAAGTAAAATGTTATTTGGCCAGTCAGTTATTTACCCAGGTGAGCATCCTCAGGTTCTGAGAGTAGAGATATTTGCTCAAGTAACAGAAATATTTATCTGCTTATATTGGTTCTAGCCAATTTCCTGAGGCAGAGAATGAAGTAGTGGGTCTATACTCCAATATTTCTAAAGAAGAAAAATTTCTAAAACACATGATACAGTCATATTGACATGTATACACATAGATTGCAGTCTTAAATATTAACCTGTGTAAGTTATGGTGTTTAATTTCTCAGAAGCACCAGTAGTTTTTGTAATCTAGCACTCATTGTTTTATTTTTATATGTTTTTAATTAACAGGCAATTATATAAATTTTCCCCTCCTTTTCCTCTGGTCCTTCCAACACCCCCCTCAGTATATATTGTAACAAATAAATATGTGTATGTATGCATAAATACATAAATACATTACACTGTGTTCATATTTTATTTCTTTTGAAAATATATGTATATTAATATTGATATCAGTATTTAATGAAGTAAATAAGGTGATAATACATGCTTTTATAACAAGTCTATACTTACAAATATGAGATATGTGGTTTTTGCAAGATTTTATATTAAGAGTTACCACACAATGTTCTAAAGGCAAAATATTACATATATATGTAGTGTACATATATAAATATATCTCTATCATTTATACATGTATCTACAAAATTATCATATATTTACTGAAACCAAGTCACGTCCATTCTTTTACACATTGTTAATGATTAATTTATATTTTAACAATCTGGAGTAGATACACAAGGGGCCTTATATTCCCCATACTAAATTATTTGATGGCTATTTCTTTACAAAAAAGAAAACATTCAATAATTCCCCTTTTGATAGATTAAGTTAATTAATAAAATTTAACTTTATGATAGAAGGGGTTCATGAAAATACATGTAATTAAAAGGAACATTAATGATTAATGGAACATAAAGTATGACTCTTGCTGTAATTTTTTCATTGTTATAATAAAGTATATAATTAAAAAACATGTCTCATGGTTACTAACGTTTTAAGACTGAACTAGTGTTCCTGTGACTACAACGTTTGATTGATTGATTAGAACTTCAGTAATGTGGAGAAGTGGGCGTGTTACCATTCCAGAGCTAAATTATCATGGGATATCTTTGCCACTCTCTGCACGTCCCCACCCCAATAGTCTCTTTAATAGCCACCTATTGCCTACTTCTGTCTTTGATGTAACATTCTTGGGACAGGTGAATCCTTTGAAATGGATAAGCATATGGCTATCTTCTACTAACCCCCCAAATGATGTGATTGGAAAATATCTGAGGTCTATCAGAGGTGTCCTTCCTTTTCTGTAAACTGTCTACTTCATGTATCTCCCAATGTACATGAAAAACATACTAAGTTTAATTTTCTTTTGTGACATTACTTTGAAATTTTATAAAATCATTGTCTCATTGGTACAATACAGTGGGACAAGAGAAATCTATAATTCTAGGCTTGAATAACTTGTGTTTCCATTCTGAAGTGAGAGCTGATTTATGTTGACTAGACTAGGATAAACATTTTTGATAATCAGAATATAATTCCTAAGCCAAGTTGTAGCACACATCAATGATCTCATGATTTGGAAATCAGGGTTATAAGGCTCATGAATTCATGGTCAATCTTAGCTGTGAAAATTGGGAGTCAGCATATGCTATGTATTTCAAAGTAAAACTAAGTAAAGTGGATAATTTCCAAGATTAGAATAAGCACTATTAGGAGAATAAAATATACATTATGAACATGTAGCATGAAGAAAAACAATTTTAAAAATATTAAAACAAAGTATCTTGTCTCTAAAGAACTATGTTCATACACCATTTTAATGTTTTATTTGAATGTTATTTAGAAAGGACAATTTCCCTGTAAGATATACTTATGAGAAAGAATGTGTTATTTAAATTGAGTATTGTTACTTATGCAAATCTGTATTCTAGAAGGCCTAATGAAGCCACTAAGACGAAGCCTGCAAAGATGTGAAATCAGCTCAGCAAATGTAGTGTTTCTCCAAGAACGTCTTGCATGCATAGTTCATATTTTGAAGAAAGCTTTGTGAGGTAATCACTTGCCCTTTCCATGATATTTCAGGAGGATGAAAATAAAAAGGAAAAAACATGAAAGGCAGGCCCCAAACAACCCTTTGAAAGCACATCTGGGGAAGCTCCAAGAATGTAGTGGTTGTTGAATCTTGTTTACATATTTATAAACTGGATGCTTCTCAGATGGTACAAATTCAAGATTCCACTTTTTTGCTATTCAGATATTCAGTCTTTGAGCCTAAACACTTCATACCTTGTAAGAAAAGTAAATTTAAAAGCAAAACTGAACACCTAGGAACATTTTCTAAACAAGCATTGAATGTCACCATTGCACACTGATTGATTCCAGCCCATCTTTGAACATATGTACAGACATACACAGATAGTGTTTTCAAAAATATATACAGGAGAAAATTACCAGAATGTTAGGCTAGTAAATAGTCTTGTAAAATAATGCCCAGTTTGCTGTTTGTGTGAAGTGCAGTGAGTCTTACCTGTGCTTTGAAGGTTAATGTAGATGTTTTTCTACTTCATAACATTTTTAAAAATCTATGAATGAAAGCTATGGCCAAATGTTTTGAATCCACCAATGCTTATTTGTTATTTAACCCTTAATATTATGGCAATATGATTTGAATGTGCTACCCTCAAACTTTAAGTGCTGGAAACATAATTCCAAAATTAATATCTGGTTAATATTTTTAGGTGGAGACTTTGTAAATTATTTGGTTTACATTAGATCTTAATAATGAGGCACCAGATGGTGCAAGTGTCTGTTTAAGGGAGGAAAAGGACTGACCTAGTGTACTAGCTCTCTTACTGTGTTAGGACTTCTCTAGTATCAGATAGTAGGAGGAAGCTTCTAACTAGGTACCAGCATCTTATTATTAGGCCTCTCAGCTACAAAAACTGCAAGAGATAAAAATATAAAAATAAACTTTCTGTCTCTTATGTTCTGTTATAGCAATGCAGAATGTATGCAGAGATAGTATTGAGAGATTTAGCATCTGGGAAGATAAACAGTGCAAGAAGGTAGAGCTCCCATAAATGGGATTAATTTTCTCATAGGAAAAGTCCTGAAAACTTGATACCCTCTGTATGCTCTGTGATAATGCAGCAAAAAGTATGCAGTGTGAAACATACAGGTCCTCAGCAGAATCCAACTATGCCATCTCCCAAAAGCTTCTACTTTCATAAATGAAGCAGTCAGTATTCTGGAGACCTGCAACCATTACAAGCCCATAATATTGTTTGCATCCATTAGAATACAATGACTCATCTATAAACATCAAAATTTACTGGTTCAATATAACAAACATATTCCTTTTGCTCAAGAAGAGGCCTGCACCATGGAGTTCATTGCTACAGCTTTCCATACATGATAACTTTGAAATGCACCTACTAAAGACCACAGGCTCTTTCATTTCTAATGTTAGGGAAAGAAAGTTGGATGATTTTAAAGGACATTGTCATCATCTGCAGTATAGGAGTAGATGTTTTAACTTTCATTTCCATTGACTAGAACTCACTGCAATCCTTTACTTACCATCAAAGAAGCTTTCAGTTCTGCTAGCCTAGCAAGAATATGGCAATGTGATATTATTAGAGCATTAGTACATGTTATAAACATTCACCAACTATTGGGTCTAGGAAGATGTCTCAGAGGTTAACAGTGGTAGCTTCTTTTCAAGAGTACCAGTATTTAATTTTCAGGCCCCATGTCATAATTGCCTGTAATTGATGCCCTCTTCTGGCCTCATTGTACCCTGCAGGCACAGGTTTTCTAGACATATGTGAAGACAAAACATCCACACAAATAAAATAAAAACAATCAAGCTTTTAAAAAAGTTATTTTTGCCACATATTGAAAATGATAAGTACAAAGATTCATTAAGAACCTAAGGGTTAAAACACTGATGCTCTTCACTGAATATATCAGTCAACATGCAGCCTCTTAAAGTAGTAGCACACAATATTTCTTTGATATCATAAAATTCATCTTACAATTAGTAGTTTTTTTAGTTATAGTCTGTGACTTATTGATATCAGATTCAATAATAAAAATGTCTCTTCTTAAATTTAAATTCCTAGTGTGCTTACTCAACCCTTTATAAAAACCTAGTTGAAGAATCACAGTTAAATAAAAATGAAGAAGGGATCTGAATGATTAATTAATAAGTTTGATATGTGAAGTCCGAGTCTAGAGAATTTAGGAATTAGAGTTCAAGAGTGGCACATATTTTTTTTTAATCTAGAATAAATTTTGTGTAGCTTGCAAACATTAGAGATGCAATTTCATTTTTCAATTATCTAGCTGTATGGATGACAGACTGTAGGCATACCCTTTCTAAAACCTGCTGATCTTTCCTCATACATCCACTTGTAGATTCTCAGTCTCATGGTTATCTTAAATAAATATTCAAGCCAGGCAGTGGTGGTGCACGCCTTTAATCTCAGCACTCTGGAGGCAGAGCCAGGCGGATCTCTGTGATTTCGAGGCCAGCCTGGGCTACAGAGCGAAATCCAGGACAGGCACCAAAACTATACAGTGTCATAAAAATCTGTCTCAAAACACCTAAATAAATAAATATTTTAAAAGCTCACTATTATTTCCTTCTTTGCCTGTTTGCTGCAAATACGGTTTCAGAATTCAAAACCTGAATTGATGATTGATGTCACGTGACACTTCTGTTTCATTTGTGTCATAGAAAATATCGAGTGGTCACTAAGTCCTCCCAACACCATCACCAAATGGAACTTCTAAATTCATGTCCTGCTGTGGGATGTTCTGTATGTCAAATGTGTTGCTCTGATTGGTTAAAAAAAATAAAGTGCTGATTGGCCAGTAGCCAGACAGGAAGGATAGGGTAGGCGGGAGGAGGAGGAGGAGAATTGTGGGAAGTGGAAGGCTGGGTGGCAGAGACACTGCCAGCCACTGCCATGACAAGGAAGATGTAAGGTTCTGGTAAGCCAGAAGCCATGTGGCAACTTATAGATTAATAGAAATGGGTTAATTTAAGATAAAAGAAATAGATAACAAGAATCCTGCCACGGCCATACAGTTTATAATTAATATAAGTGTCTGAGTGGTTATTTTATATGTGGGTTGTGGGACTGCAAGGGCTTGGTTACACCTGAAGAGAAGATCACCAACTACAATGTCCATAAATCACAATGCTTGGAGGAGAATTCACATGAAGCATTCTCACATTCTATCTTTACCAGACAGATTATTTTCCACTGTGGTTAATAAAACTAGTGTGCAAAATCAAAATATACTTATTATTTCTTTACCTGTGTCTCACACTTTGAGTCCATGACAACAATCAAAGTATAATTAAGCTAGATTTTAATTCACCTCAATTTCCTACTTTGCATAAATACTAATTTTATAGGATTACTGAAATTTTAATCTACTTTTCATTTCTAATCTACATTCTCAATCAGTCCTTTATCTTTACTAAATAGTTTCTCTATTATATTTTTGAGGCATTAAATCTGATCCTAAATCTCCTATATAACATATCTCAACATTGCATGTTAACAATTATAAATACAAAAATTCCCATTGATAAGACACAACTGAATTGGATTTTAGCCTGCACTCTACCTTAGAATAATGAAAAACAAAAACAAAACCCCAAAATGATATTCAATAAGATAACCCCTAGGCATACCTACTTTGGTTATAAAGATTAGTCTGAGCAGAGATAGAAATCTTGTAGTATTTATGAATGAAAGGTGGTAATTTTTTATTTTAGTCTATGTGACTCAGTTATAAATTTACCTATGTACATATCTGTGCTTATGTCTAAGAAAATGTGATAATGAAAGTAAGACATTTGCATTATTACCAAATGTGAGAGCATAAAATATGCACATATATATGGTTATCAATTACTCAATAAATAAATATGACAAAGTTATTCAGTATGATAGGACCTATAGATATTTTTTTTAAAACACTATTTTACATTTAGTACAATTTGATCCTATCTGGTTTGAAGACATAGCTATTCATTTCTACTTTTGCCTTAAGTCTCAAGAAAACAGAGATCACTTCAATCTTTAAATGTAAAAGTATCACAAAGAAAGTCTAGATTAATTAGAGATTAAAGTGAAATAGAAAGTAGGGAAAGTGATGGGAGCAGGGTAATGTATGAAACTAACTTCAGATATATCTCTGTAGATCTCAATAGCTGGAAGAACTTTTGACAATCTTGAGTCTATTTCTCATCATTTAAATTTTTCATGGTACTAAATATTTACATTGTAATTTATTATCTGCAATTTTCATCTGTAAAAGATATATTACTTCATATATTTTGAATGAGCTAAAAATACATGAAAAGAAAATAAGCCCTACCTTAATAAGTTTGTAACATTTCTTATATTGGGCCCACTATTATTCTTCTGAAGGAGAACAGAACAAAATTGAATATCTCTGATATTTTAAATATGGTATTGATTTGTCTTCAGAAGATAGCATTGTAAATTACTTTCTCTTAAATACCATGTTACTTGAAATTAAAAGGTATTATTTATGTTTTGATATAGGCATCACTGTTGCATATGCAACAGAAATAATGTGGAGCAAAAGAATTTAAGTAGTCCCAAGGGTACCTCAATACTGAACTTTGGAATATTGCTTTTTACCCTCTCTGGATAGATGAGATCAGGTGAAGAGCTGATTGCATAAGCTTCATATATATTAAGGAACAGTGGCTAATTCAATAATTGTGTTAGATAAATTATAGAAAAGAGCTGTAATAATATTTCTGTGTACAGACTTAAGAGAAAAAAGAGAGAAAGAGAAAGAACTGTTGAGAGCTAGTTTGGAAAGGAACAAATTTGATAGTATGCATTTAAATTTAAGAAATGATGCAGCATTTTAAATTGCATCCTGAAGTATCAGCTGGAAAAATGAAGCTAAAATACCATAGTAGGGTCAAACATGCTCAGAGAAATGAGACTCTTTTACATAGAAGTCAAATTTTAAGCCTTTGTTGAAGATGGATGGTAAAAGGGCCCGCCAAAGAAACACACCCTGACCCTGAGACCAGAGCCAATTCAATGACCTTGAAACAGGAGCCAAAACGTTTAAAAAGGCCAGAGAGAGAAACACACTTTGACCCTGAAACCAGAGCCAAGGAAATACAATTCAACTCAGCACAAAAACTAACCAGCCCTTAAGCACTAAAAACAACCAACTCCTGAGCATGAAATCCAGCTCATCGCTGAGCTTCTTCAAACTCAGGTATTGAAATCTGTCCAATTCCCACTCTGGAAATCTGCACTGTGGAAAAACTCAGCCCCTAAGAAGCCCTGCATAAGCCCTGTACCTCTTCACTTTGAAGTTGCCTTTTTCCACCCTGACAGAGGCAGCCACTCCTGGATTCCTCCCTCCCAACATCTTTTGAATGAGGTTTGGATGATGACCTTCTTTCACCAGAGTGAAGCAGAGCAGAGAAGTAACAATTTTGGCTGGAGCATGAGCAGAACTGCTACATCCCTAGGTCGGGTTGGGGTTGGGGGTTGGGGATTAGAGGATGGGTGTTCATTCACTACCAGAAGAGAGGTGTAGGTATTGCTTGGCTTCCAACAGTCACATCTTTCTCTTTAAAGCTCTAATATTTACAGGTATAGCCTGGCTTCTGATGGCCAGCATACCCTTCCAGAGCTGAACACTTAACAGTAATTGCATTTTTTAAAATTAGGAATTGGTTTATCTACAAAAAAAAAGAAAGAAAGAAAGAAAGAAAGAAAGAAAGAAAGAAAGAAAGAAAGAAAGAAAGAAAGAAAGAAAGAAAGGGAAGGAAGGAAGGAAGGAAGAAAGAAAGAAAGAAAGAAAGGAAGGAAGGAAGGAAGGAAAGAAAGAAAGAAAGAAAGAAAGAAAGAAAGAAAGAAAGAAAAAGAAAGAAAGAAAGAAAACTTGTGAAATATATCTTGTTCAAAATTCAGGCACTTAACAAAACAAAACAGGATGACCATTGAGATAAAACTCTGAAACTAATGAAAATATGAAGAGCTAAGATGAAATTTAAAAATAAAAAAGGCAACTTTCAAGAGGTTCCAGGACTTTACTACTGAAGCCTAAGGAAATGCTTTGAGTTGGCTATTTGCTCAAAAGTATTAACAAAAGAAAAATGTGAAATATGAATCAGAAATATCAAAGAAATGCATGTACTTTCATACATAATGTCATTTTTCTTGAATTATCTTCAATGTCTTTTGCAATGAATTATGGCAAGTTAAAAGTATATTTGATGGTTCTTTTGGACACTGCTCAGAGCTTCTACCAAATGCCACTTATTCTCAGTGCTTATATTCAAAATTGATGGACCATGATAAAATCCTTGTGTATGTGATTGTCTTTGGATAGCCAGGTTCAGGGGAAAAGAGGAAATATGTTGTGAATTCTCAAAAGATATACTGTTATTTCTAACCTGTTGTTATAAAAAAAAATACAGGAAGAGGACTAGATCAGTCCTCTGTAGAATGGGGAATAGTAGAATATTTGCTATGAAGGGGAGAAATAGAAAAATAGGTTGAGGAGATTTATCTGATAAGGGAGGGGACAGAAATTCAGAGGGAAGATGTGTTTGAAGGTAGCAGCATAAAGGGTGTTTGAAAAATAAGCCATAGTGAAACTTAATATTTATACTTGAAATTGAAAATAATATGCACAAGTTTATTTATCATCTATCTATCTCTATCTATGTATCTATCTATCATCTATCTACAATCCATCAATCATCCACCTATATATCCATCTATCATCTATCTATAAACTGCTTATCTATTTACCCATCTACAGTTTAAATGAAGCAGCATAAGCAACAATGCTCCACACAAAAATAAAATAAACCAACCACACAAACAAAATACATAGACTATCTGAGAAAGTTCCAGTGCCAGGCCAGAAGAACTTCATTTCTAGTTATTGGCAAGGGGAGTCTAAAAGGTGCTCAAAACAATATGGGCTATGACCATTGCCCTTGGTGTTTTCCATGAAATGAAAGATCTTATTGCTGAAGACACCACATACCTAGAACACAGTAATTCCAGAAATCATTCTGGATCTGACCTGAAAGGCTCCACATTGAATATTAGCTCTCCCAGTTTCAGAGAAAGCCATGTAAGTTGCCAACAGAGAACAGCTTTTAATATTCCATTAAATATAAAGTCCTGGGTCCCAACCATGACCAGTACAACAGGATTCCTAAAAATGCAGGACTCTACATATATCCTAGGGAAAACCAACAGATACCAAATTGTACTTAAAGCTTGTTGAAGAGAGACTTCATCCTTTCATATAAATTTAGCTAAATACCTGTGCTGGTGAGACCATGGAATCTAGAGGAAAATATGTTACTGCCTTTTCCCTAAACCAGTACAATCTTTACCTACATTTATACATTTGTTCTCATATCCACAGGTAAGTACAGCTCTCACACCTCATCAAAGAGCCTTTGTTGTTTTTATATCACATGAACATAAGTATGGAAAGCCACAACTAGTAAAAATACAGAGATTGACTGACGGTTGGGTGACTGCCCCCAAGTAAGAGTTACAATACAACACCTAGACTTAACAGTGAGGACACAACACAGCAGAAGGGTCGTAAGTTTGTAAGCACCAAAAGAACAGGACATCTGCTGCAGGATCATTTCTTTAAGAAGGGAAAAAAAGACAGACATTAAGTAGGGGCATGGGTGGCTCTCTGAGGTGTTGGTGGAGGAGTGAAGGAAGGAAGAGCGAATATTCTGTATAGAATTCTCTACAGGAGCATAGCTCATACCTTCCAAATTTTGCATAATAAAATGTAATAAAGTAATGTCATAAGCAAATAAGATTGACAGAGCAAACTATTTCATTATTGAAAAGGTATGTAAATATGACTTTTTATTACGACTTTTTAGAATCTATTTAATGTTTAGACATATATAAGTGTCTCTAAGCCCTCAGCTCATTTTTGTGTTACTTAGCCCCGTCAAGCTGGATTTAATCAGGTATTAACAGTCTGACCTCTCTGGACTCAATTCTGAGCTCTGTCACTTTTAGGACATCGTTATTCTTCAGCCATGACTAATGCCACCCTTTCAGCTACTCATTATTTTCTAAGTTTGTAAAAACTTGTTATTCTAATAAGCTTTTAATGTCCACCATTGTATCAGCTACCAGTCACTGTGTTCATACCACAAGAACAAGGAATGCTGGTGTATTTGTAGAATTTATGGTCAAACATATAACAGCTATCCAGTAAGCATTAATGAAATAAGGAAAACACAAAGAACAGAGCCGTTCCACTATAATATTATCTGTGATTCACATTGAGTCCCCCACTCCATTTATTGATGTCATTTAACTATGGGGACGAAGACATGAATTCAAGTGCGCTATCTTATTACTTGAGAGGTGAGACAGGATGGTCATGAACACAAAGGCAGCTTAGGCTACATTTGATATTGTGTCTCAAAATAAAACCAGCAAAGGTAAATAAATATAAGCAAAGAGAGAATATGGCAGGTATAATTACATTACAATGATATTACAAATTTTACATTAGCATTCACTTTGAGAATAAAAGGACACTTGCTCCTATCTCTTCCTCTGTCTTTTCACTGCTTTAATCCTAAATGACAATGTCAAAGGAACCAAAAATATTCCTTCAGTTTTATTATTAGCACTGTTTTGTTCATCCCTATATGTTACTAATTATTCTACTGAAGTGCATCTTTTCTCTCAAGTTTTCAATTATATTTCTTAAAAATCCATTATTATCAAAGAATTTGATAAATTATATAGGTGCACTCACAATGCTATTATCAGGTTTTGCAACAAAATAGCAGGTTATAAAATTAACACACATAAATCTATAGCCTGTCTATTTACAACTGACAAGCACAGTGAAAATGGAAATAATTCAACGCACATTAGATACGCAAACACAACTCCCTTCCAAAAAACCAGAATAACAGCAACTGAGAATTAACCTATCCAAAGAAACAAAAGATCACTACAATGAAAATTTTTTGATACTGTATAAAGAAATTGAAGAAGGCACAAGAAGGTGGAGGGACATGGTTGTGCTCATGGTTGAGTGAAATCAGGATGTTTATTCACAGACATTTTCTTTTTACTTTTTATGTGTGTATATGAACATGGTGTTCGGGTTACAGGTGCGTCATCATAAGTGCTACAGTTTATGTGGCAGCTGGCCATCCAAAGTCTACCTCTCGTGCTAGCCTGAAGGTGCTTTATCCCCTTAGCTATGTCCTCAGCCTCAAAATTATACTACTATTTCACAAAATTACCTGGAAATTTAACCATTGAAAATGACATTGAAACCTGACACATCATTTCAAGCAAGATTTACTACTTGGCTATGTGCTAAAACTGGATTAATCTTCATTAATAACAAGTTTTGAGGGCCTTTTTCTTTTGTCAGAAATAAAGTATTTTTTCTTCCAAGAGCATATTTCCAGCCTTTCCTTTAATCCAGTAAAGGAACCAAAATCATGTTCAGCCACTGTTTGAGAAATGTAAAACTGTGAATATTGGTCATTCATATGAAGATTTAGAAAAAGTTACATGTGTAGAATGTTTCTCTAGTACTTTTTAATCTCCTAGTTATTGTATCTAGGACGATATCTATGAATGAGGAAGTGAAACACACACAATCTCAGTGTTCAGGAATTCAGGAGGTGGAGGGAAAAGAATTATAATTTCATTTTTTTTTTTGGCTTTTGTTTTCTTTTTGTTGTTGTTTTCCGAGACAGGGTTTCTCTGTGTAATTTTGATATGTTGGTGCCTGTACTGGATCTTGCTCTGTAGACTAGTTTGGCCTCGAACTCACAGAGATCTGTCTGGCTAAGAATTAAAATTTCAAAGCCATATTCAGGTGAACAGCAAGTTTGAAGTTAGCCTGGACTAAATGAAATACTGTCACAATTAAATAATGAATGAATGAATGAATGAATGGTTTTCCAAATGCCTAGATAAAGGAATAAAGGATCTTTAGATGGCAATTTGAATATAATGATCAGAGAAACTCAATTTTGCGATACAATTATAAACTAAATAACTTGAAGCTGATTCTAAGCTTCTGTGGTTCAGATTTGTCTTCAAAGGGTGACATCAACTTTGAGACACAGAATATTCTAGAATAAAAGTTTAGAAAATTTTCCTTTAAGTTATAATGAAGTTATAAAATTTCTTGAAAGCTAATTGAACGCTGATGAGACAATGAGACAGAAGCACATTGTAATTACTGAATATATTTATAGTGGATTTGTAACTTGAGAATTAGGGTAATTATCGAGTCTCCCGTAATAACTTTCATGTGTAGCCCCTGTTGTTTTTGTTAATTAGAATTATAACTAAGTTAACAAGAAAAAATACGTATTTTCACAAAATTTTAATTAGTTTAAAGAAACTAGGATGCGTTTGCTAAGGAATTATTTAAAATTACAATTGTGGCTGCTTAAAGTGTATAAATTACTGTAGTAATACTATGCATATTTCATTATATTAATTCTAAGTGAAGACAGAATTATTATAAAATAATTGGCATTTCTATTTGGTGTCTTTGTGTGTTGCCATTTCTGTTCACCTGGAAACTTTCAATTGTTTAAGGGTTTACTGTAAAAACAAACAAACAAAAAAAAACAAAACAAAACAAAAAAAAAAAAACATTTCTTTATCAGAATACAAACTTTTTGAATTCATATTGTAATTTTCTCTTAAATTTACTGTTTGAGAATTTTATACATGCATCCAATGTATTCTGATCAAGTCTTCAAGTCTTCTATTCTTTATCTTCAACTTCTCCCACATCCCACTCGACAATCTCCTCTCAAGTTCAAATGCCCTTTTTCACATCCACTCAGTCTACACAGTCTGTTCTGCCAAGATGAACATGGCTGTAGTGTCGTTCACTATAAGATTGGCAGTGTGTGAGGGTCATATCATGAAGAAAGCTGATACTGTTCTTCTGAAAGCCATCACCTGCCAAATCTTCTCACTTAGGGTTGGGACTTTATGACTTCTGTGCATGCAGCCACAGCCCCTGGGAGGCCCTGGGAGTAGCACTGCTGTCATGCCTTGGAAATCTTTTACATCAGTCTTTCACATCCGTTACACTCTTTCCACACCTCTTTGGTGAGTGTAGCATATCGTTGGGGAAGGGCTCAGGATATGGATGGTGCATGGAGTACTGATTACACCATAGACTTTCTTTCTTTTTTTAATTTAATTTTTTCATTTTATATTCCAATCATAGTTCTCCTTCTCTTCTCTTCCCTTCCCTTCTCCTGCTCCACCCCCCATCCTCACCTCCCCAAACCCCCATCCACTCCTCAGAGGGGGTAAGTCCTCCCTTGGGGAGTCAACAAAGTCTGGCATACCAAGTTGAGGCAGGCCCAAGCCCCTCCCCCACTTCATTAAGGCTGATCAAGGTTTCTTTAAGCTAAAATTTAATTGGTTATGAATCTGTCTTAACCACCATCTGCTTATAAAATAAATTTCTCTGTTTAAGTTTGAGAGCTTCACAAATGTCTGGGTATAAAGGTAAGTATTTAGAAAGCATTTTAATACTATGTGCTTGTGTTTGATACTTTTATGCAAACTTTACACAAGCTAGTCATTTGGGAAGTTGGAATGTCAATTAAGAAAATGCCCTCACCACATTGGCCTCTGGTCAAGCCTGTAGATCCTTTATTGGTAACTGACATGAGAGGGAGGACCCAGCACACACTAGGAAGTGCTACCTTAGGTGGTGGTAGGCCTTAAACCTTGTTGGAAATTGATGTGTTACTCCCTTATCACTGTTACATTATTACAACAATGGATAATTATTTTTTTGTATTTCTTTATTAAGAAAATTTTGTTCATCCCCTTATCAGGGAGGTCATTATTGTGGTTCTCAGGTCTAACTACTGGACAAGACTGCTGATAACTTTTCTCCACCAGTAGTGAGAATTCTGGTTTGGACTTTCTTTAAAACAGCTATGATTTTCTTGACTTCTGTTTTCATCTCCTGCATTGTCTCTCTCATTCCATTTTGTGTTTCCTTGGCCTTTATTAGGTCCTCTTTGGGTATATCACAACTATTTTGAATTCATTGTCTTATGTACCATTGAAGCTGTTTTCCTCAGTGAACGTAACTATGAGAGTACTTATTATTTGAGGTGACATATTGCTTCATATTTAGATTGTAAAGTGGGGTGTGTGTGTGTGTGTGTGTGTGTGTGTGTGTGTGTGTGTGTGTGTGAGATGTGGCCTGAGTATCAAAGCTTAGGTCACTGGTGAGTCTATCTGTGCTATCTTTATGGATAGAGTTTTTGGCTCTGTATTTGTTTTATCCTAATTTGGCAGGTTTTGGATAAGCTGAATTTTTTTTTTCTTTTTTTTTTTCCCTGAGACAGGTTTTATCTGTGTAGCTTTGCGCCTTTCCTGGAACTTACTTGGTAGCCCAGGCTGGCCTCAAATCACAGAAATCCACCTGGCTCTGCCTCCTGAGTGCTGGGATTGAAGGCATGCACCACCACCGCCCAGTGCTGAATGGTTCTTGAAGATTAGTCTTGGGGTTCTTAATGAAGATGTGTGAATAGAGTTTCAGAAGTGACGTTGGCAAGCAAATGTGCAGTCTGACCAAAGCAGTATAAGTCCATATAACTAGCTGGAATGTGCCATGGCACATGTACTGGTTCAGAACTCAGATTCATAGATGGCTGATGCTTGGGACTGTGGGGTTGATGGGGTGCTACCTGTGGAGAGTGGACATATATCTTAGTGCAGTTCTCAGATGATAATTATTTAGCACCTTAGTATGTCATTTACAGGCAATATTTGGCTTTGGTGACTCTCCCCACACACCCTGCTACCACTCTCCTCTTTCATTTGCTTTCTTTGTGGTTTTCTTTCTGCTTTAATGTTAAATGTGTCCTTTGCCCTCTGTAGCCCTCCTCAATTGAAACTTTTATGAAGACAAAAAATATCTTAGATCAGCGGTGATGGTGCATGCCTTTAATCCTAGCACTCCGGAGGCAGAGCCAGGTGGATCTCTGTGAGTTCGAGGCCAGCCTGGGCTAACAAGTGAGTTCCAGGAAAAGGCACAAAACTACACAGAGAAACCCTGTCTCAAAAAAAAATGTCTTAAGATATTGTAAAATATTGTGGTCTGGAGAGAAAGTTCAAAAATTAAAGTACTGCATTCTCTTCCATAAGAACTGGTTCAATTACTAGAAACCACATGGCAGCTTACAACCATTTGTAAGCTCAGTTCTAAAACAGCAAAAGGCATCAGGCACCAGACATATATGTAGTGCACAGACATGCATGTAGGTGAAGTACTCATATACATAAATTGATAAAGAGAGAATAAAATATCAATCCAAAGGCTGTTCTAATGATTTCTGAATTGCTATAACATTCACATAAAATTCATCTTAATTGAACTGTGTTTTTCACTACAAATATAAATACTTCTAATGAGGTTATGTAAAAATACTTAAAATTTGATCATTCACACTTCTACTTTTAGAAACAATGGATCAGCAACTAGTAAACAAATGGCCTTGGAGAATTAGAAAAATCTAGGTCTTATAAAACCAAATTCAGTTATAGCATAATAAAGCTTCCAACCAGTCAAAACTTTAAAGGTCAAGATGAAAGGGAAGAAAGACATTCTGTGGACTAGTTTACAGTATACACATCACAGCTGGTGTTTAGTTCTTTTAAAGAACACATAGTTAACTATGCCTGATCGTTTGTGATACATTTTATTTTCTATAAAGGACAATTGTATTTCATTGCTATTGAGTTTTAACAATAGATTTAATTTAATGATTAAGGAACTAAATGAAAGAGGCTTAGGACAAAGATAGTGCACAACCAAACAATGGGTAGTTTTTCACAAGAGACAAACTCACACCTCTTTCTTGAGTTTTCATTAACATAACTTTAAATATTTTCTAATTTCCTTGCCATTTTCTCATTGATTAATGGGTTATTCAGAAATGACTTATTTCTAGATTTTTTTCTGTCCTTTCCTGCCTTCTGCTCTTTCTGATTTTGTGTGTGTGTGTGTGTGTGTGTGTGTGTGTGTGTGTGTGTGTGTGTGTGACAGAGGAGAGGAAGAGAAAGAGGGACTTTGGTTTCTGATAAGTGGAGCTTATTATGGTTCTCATTCTGATTCAGTGGCTTCTAGTCTGAGGTCATACTCTGTATAATGTAAACCATATTCTATTTAGAAATTCCTTTTGGTTTTGTGACTCAGAACATTGTCTATCATGTAAAATTCAAAAGAATGAGTATTTCACAGCTGTGCTCTGAAATTGGTAGGTCAAGGTTGTTGACAGCATTATATAGAAGAAGTAAAGTGATTGATTTTTTTCTACTCTAGTTTGATCAGTTGCTAAAGGATAAATTTAAACTTGATGCTGAAATTTTTGACACTATACACAGTGATACCCATGACATTTATTTATGCAATATACTTTAATGGACTGAGTTAGGTGAAGGTTAAACGATGAGACATACAGAAATATCAAAGTTGACAAACACTGTATTAATCACCTGTCCCCAAAGGTGGAAGAAAATCTACATTGTAACTCATTATAAGAATGAAAAACTTTCATCCTTAAGCTGGTCATATAGAAGATCAACTATATAGTTATTTTCAATCACTAGTTTGAATGAAAGACCCTGATAAATATTTCATAACATATTGAACATATGTCATGATAGATTTTAGTGTTATGCTTGCTAACATTTTGAAATTAATATTTAGGGGGCAGGATAGAGGGTTGATAGTGGGGAGGTTAGCTAAAACTAATGATGTTTTTAAAATGACATTATAGGAGAAGATTCTGAAGATTAGGAGATAGATTACATATATGTATATAAGTAAATGTGCATTTGTGTGTATGTGTGTATGTGTGTGTGTATTTGTATGTAATTTGAACATGATTACTATATGAGGGGAAGCATCCCATATAGACAGATACTATATGCTATCCAAAGAAACCCCAAACACCAGAAATGAGATATGTCTTTCTGAGTTGATAATCAATGACATTCTTCAGATTTTCCAAATATTTTGAGATTTTCCAATGCTATTGGCAATTAAATCAATTAATTTGATTAATAATGAAATAAATAATTATACTCCCTACCTTAACAAGATCCTGTTGCTGTTCACACAAGATTACTATTGCTGATTATACAACCCCAATTCTATTACTGTTTACAGAACATGTAATAAAACATGGAAAAGTATAGCTGGTAGTTAAACTGGAAGTTTCACCACTATAGCTAGCTTATATAGCAATACTGTAAGGAAAAGAAAAAAAAAGGAATCGCCAATCTTACACAGCTACTAATGCTGCAGACTGCTATAGAAATCTGCCTTCATGTTACACCCATGGTTCAATTTTACGACGAATGTTATGGGAATCACCACTCACTTAAACTTTTTTTCCATTATTGAGATTATAGTATGATTATAATGTTTCTCTCTTCCCTTTCCTTCCTCCAAAACTTCACATATACCCTTGACCACCTTCCAGTTTATCACCTCTTCTTTCATTAATTGTTATTTCATGAATATATGTTCATGTACATATATATGCATAACTAAATGTAACATTTTCAGCCCATATAATGTTCTCTCAACATTCCTCACTTGCCTGTGGTTCTTTGTGTGAGGTTGAGGTCTCATGGACTTTTTTAAAATCCACTTTAGCATATCTATTGTGTTATCCTTATTCAGTTCACATTTGGACAGACATGGTGAAACTTTAAGGATGCTACTTCTGACATTACTAAGAGGCAAAATCTCACAGCAAACTCCGTGATCTTCTAACTCTTATAATCTTTTTTCCCCTGCTTCCACAATGGTCCCTGAACCTTAGGAGTAGGTGTGTTTTATAGATGTATCTATTACGGCTTCACAACTCTCTGAGTTTTTATTCCAAACCATTTTATAATTGGATTTACAGTCTCTTCCATGTGATGAAACACATATAGGACATTGTCAGCAGAGTCAAGAACTAGGGTATCCATAGGGAATTGGTCTAGAGGAATACCTACTACTATTGTTATGCTAAATGAACACAGCAATAAAATGACTCCTAATGACATGCTGCTATATTCAAAGATCAATGCAATCCTCATCAGAGATGCTTCTTATTTTAATAAGTGATAATCACCAGAGAAATTCGCAGGTAGTCAATATGGAGAGAATAGATGTTAGAAAATGCTTCTTTAAATGTGATGCCTATGCTATACCCCTTCCCTCAAAGTTGAGGAATCTACATGGAAGAGGAGGAGTAAAGTTCTACGAACCAAAGTGGTAAAGATCTCCAAGGAAACAGTGTTTTCCAGACACAGCAGCAGAAGAAGCACATATGCATTCACAGAAATTGTGATAGCATGTATAAGACTTGAAAAAGCTCAAGACATCACAGGAGAGGGAAAGTACTCACAAAGACTACCCTGAGACAAGTTATTCTCAGCTAATAGGCCCTAGAAAAAGGAAAATAAATTTTCTTCAATGGACTGACACTGGGTATATCAACCATGCTCCATGCTTAGGTGTTGTCAGCCATTAGTAGTAACTCTTTAGAATATTATTATTTTTTCTCCTTTTTTATTTATTATATTTTTGTTTTAATTTTACACATCAGCCATGGGTACCCCTGTCCTCCCAGCTCCCACCCCTGCCCCCACCTTTCCCCCAGCCCCTTCCCTCCATTCCCATCTCCTCCAGGGCCAAGACTCCCCTGGGTATTCAGTTCAACCTGGTGGATGTGATCGCATTTTGTTGGCCTTTCTTAATGAATCACAATCAAGTCAGTCATGGTTTCTTCTCTGCATCCTTACAGTCCACTGAACTTGACCACTGAATATCATATAGAGGTCCATACTGTTCTTTCTCCTTGTCCATGATGTCTACAATAAACACAAACATGTTTTTGTCTCTGGTGTTCTTTCTGTAAGACCCAGTACTTAAAAATATTTTTGTGATGCCATTTTAGTCAGGAGGTTTCTCCAGTCCTGCCAAGCCCCCATAGTCCTGTGGCCTGCTTATAAAATAATAACTCAGAAGCTTACATTAATTATAACTGCTTGGATATTAGCTCAGGCTTATTACTGACTAGCTCTTACACTTAAATTAACCCATAAGTCTCATCTATAATTAGCCACATGACTTGGCACCTTTTCTCAGTTAGACATCCTCATCTAGCTTTCTGTGCATATGGCTGGCGACTCTTGACTCGGCCCTTCTTCTTCCCAGAATTCTACTGGTCTGCTCGCCCCACCTATATTTCCTGCCTGGCTTCTGGCCAATCAGCATTTTATTTATCAACCAATCAGAGCAATATGTATTCACAGCATACAGAAAGACATTCCACAGCACTTCTCCTATTCTGTGCAATCAAAAACAAAGGTTTTAACTTTAACATAGTATAATTATATATAACAAAACAGTTATCAAGCAAGAATTACAGTTATAACATCTAATCTATTTGTATTTGGCAAAATTAAAGAAAATATTTTATCTATCCTATATTTGTGAGTCTAATGTTTCATATCTAACTCATCTTTTGTCATAACCAAGGAAATTTATAACTATCTAGTCTTCAACTATATCAAAGACCTTAGAAGGATATAATGTTATCAAAGTAAACAGGAAATGCATTGTAAGAAACTTCCAAAATTCTAGAAATAACAGAGAGAGCTGCCTGCCTGGACAGTCATCCAAAGATGCTCTGTAACATTGGGGCATCCATCTTCAGCCAATAGGTCTAGAGTTTCTCAGTTGCTTCTCTCTGTATACTGTAGAATATCTGGCAATTTCTTCTGCAAAGTAGGAAACTCAAGGACCATTTCGCCTTGCCAAATTCAGTGGCAACCTTCCTATGGTTCCTGTATCTCCAGTTTATATAACATCCCATCAAGCAGTCCAGGCAAGAGTAGTTTCTTGCCCAAATGGCCATTTTGTGCCAAGAAGAAAATAGATTCCATATAGAGTGTATTCAATGCCCATCTTCCTCTTTGAAGTAAGTGGGTGCTGCCAGCAGACTGTCACTATCCAGAAAAGTTTGAGTTCTTAAAAATATTTTAAATGCCATACTCTGTAGGTCTTTGAAGTTTTTGAAGATTACCTACCTAATTTAAATATATCTATATATACCTAGAAAACTTAACTAACATGACTATAAATCTGGCTATCAAAAATAACTAATAATCTGAATTTCTTAATTATACATTAAAATTTCAAATGAGTTTCACAGACATAATACAAAAGTGGAAATATATATATATATATATATATATATATATATATTAACAAAATTAACTTTAAATTTGCAACAAACTAAAATCTCTAGCAAAATAAAGCATTTTAAGCAAGTTGTTGCTCTTTAAAAGTAGATTTAAATATCTACCCTTTCATCCTACCATATCTATATCAATGCCATAGTGGCCAAACTTGTTTTCTCTGAAGATATTCTTCACAGGGTATTTGTGGTTTGTCACCTAGAGCAGAGTTTGAACCCTAGAAGGTAAGTGACACGTACAATGTCGTGTATGCATTTTATTTTGTGACAGTAGATGCTTTTAAGTATTATTTTCTTGTCCTTTAGAATCTTTGATCTTGTTTTAGATTCCAGAAGGAAATGAGTTTTCTTCCTATATCAGATCACCTTCTTTGGGAAATAGATTCCACAGTCTCTCTAGTAAAGGGCTAAAAATCAATCTGACCTAAAACAATTAATATTATATATAATATAACTAATTAATCATCTTAACTAATTGCCCTCAAAATTGAAAGCATAATGTGTATGAAACAGTCAAAGTTTTTCTTTTTTTAACTTAAAGAAAAATAGCAGCTATACATGGCAGTTCCTAGTACAATTTTTTGTTTTTAACATTTCTTTCTTTCTTTCTTTCTTTCTTTCTTTCTTTCTTTCTTTCTTTCTTCCTTTCATCCATCTTCCTTTTCTTTCTTCCATGTGTGTGTGTGTGTGTGTGTGTGTGTGTGTGTGTGTGTGTGTGTGTGTGTGTGTTTGAGAGAGAGAGAGAGAGAGAGAGAGAGAGAGAGAGAGAGAGAGAGAGAGAGAGAGAGAGAGAGAGAGAGAGAGAGAGAGAGAGAGAGAGAGAGAGAGAGAATTATCTCCTTCCACAATTTAGATGCTGGGAAATAACTTCACCTCTTCAGGTTTAGCAGCAATCTCCTTTACTCACTGGACTGTCTCCCTAGCCTAGGTACCATTTTCATTAGGACACTGCACACACACACACACACACACACACACACACACACACACACACACACTATACAAAGGAAGTGAATTCTGATAGTAATTTTTGTGTTTCTTTAAAGCCATTCTATTAAGTCATGTTTTGAAATCAGGTTATAAACTATCCTTTTTAGGAAAATACAAATAGAAAAAAATTTGAAATGATATCTTCTTTGTTGAAAATAAAAACTTCATAAAAATACTGTAATTTTTAAAATTTTCTGTGGACACTTTTTAGTCTCATGGATCCAACTACCAAATGGAATGATATTGTCAGTATTAACTTCTACTTTTCATTTACCAATAGAGATTTTATGATTTTAACTTTTTCACTTATCCTGTTCTAATATTGTTTTCAAATTTTAAATAACAAAAATAATTGCAATGAATGAATGTTCACGAGAATTTCCCTAATGAGAATACTGACTGACTTTACCATTGCATTTCTGATTACAGAATCTACAATATTCTGCACTGAAAAAGTCTATAGATAATTATGGAATGTAGGTATCTCTTCTGTAACATTTAAATCAGTTAAGATACCCTGATCTTGTCAAGCATTTTTCATCCCTTATTGTTGAAAATTGAAAACCCGTTTATCTAGATTTTGCTATCTATAGTTACACTACTGTGGGACTGTACCCCACAATTCCTTGCAATTCTCACTTCAGTTTAGTTCCTTATTTTGCTTTTTCATAACACTATCCAGACTTTGACTGTCATCATTTAACTCTCAACTTTTATAAGAGAAATGGCTTTACACTCAATGTCTGAAAGACAACATGTCTTTCATTTTAAATAATGAACTGCACTGCTAACTACTTAGTTATAAATAGTCTTGTGCAATTCTTTTAAATAGCATCCCACTGTGAACATGAAGCATGTATCTTTTATGTATCCATCCGTAGACAGGCACTTGTGTTATTTCTATGTTTGATGATGGTTAAATGTGATAAAGTGAAGGTGGAGTACAGCCATGGGTTTGACATTGTGACTTTCATTTGAATATATGCCTACAAGCATAATGTAATTCTATTTTTTGTTTCATGATGAATTTCCACCCAAATTGTTATAATACATTTACTAATTCATATTTTAAGTGTGCAAATGGCTCTCTTCCTCCACATCCTCATCAGCATTCATTGTCAGCCTTTTTTATGATTGTTACTCTCCTTGAGTTAAGTGATGCATCACTTTAATTTTGATCGATATATCCATAGTGACTAGTGGTATTCAGGTTTATTTTTTTAAACATATTTGTTGGATGATTTTACATTTCCTTTTGAGAAATATGTGTATTTCTTGCCTATTTTTCAAGTGGCTTATATAGTGATTCTGATACTGAGGTTTTGGGGTTCCTTATGTACTTTAAGTATTATCCCCACATCAGATACAGTTTATAAATTATTTATTCTATAGTATAGATTGTTTCTTCTGAATGTACATTATTCCCTTTACTGATCAGTGAATTTATAGTTTAATAAAGTCCCACTTGATTGTCTTGACTTTTGTATCTTATGCTGTTAGGAAACTGAAAAAAAAAAAGAATAAAGAAAAAAAAAACTTCACTCTTTCTACTATGTTAAGGAATTTCTTTGTCATTTCCTTTTAAGAGTTTTGTGATTTGAAGTCTTTGCCTCACTTTGAGTTGATATTGTTTACTGGTGATAGGAATTGTGAAGTTTTTGGTTTTTTTTTTTCTAATGTATGTTTAATTTTCCTATTTCATTTACTGCAAAGAATATAATTTTCTTTATTTAAAATTCTGAAAACATTTGCAGTGAAATCAGTTGTCTGGAGATTCATGAGTTAATTTCCTGGCTTCCTATTTATCAAAGTGTCTGTGTTTATCCCACACCGTGGTGGTCTTCTCACTATTACTTTGTACTCTATTTTGAAACAGGTATGATTACCTCCTGTTTTGTTCTCTTTTCTCATGGAGGCTTTGGCTATTTGAGGTTCTGAGGATTCTATATAACATTTATCTTTGATATTTATAGTTATTTGAAGTATATTATGGATCTTTAGGGAGAGTCTCAGAATAATTTTTAGATTTCCTTAAACATGGGCATTTAAACTATATTGATATTTTTCCAAAACCTTAATACTGTATGTTGTTCAAAAGGTTTGCATCTACTCTGTGTTCTTCCATCAGTGTTTTATCATTTTCATTATAATAATTTCTCAAATGTCATTTAATATTCATAAGTTTTGCTATGTGTGCTCTAGCAGTATAAACAAAGGTTTCTGTTTATATATCAAAGTCACTGTAAGAGAGGCAGTTGTAAATTAACACATTTTGTTAATGTCATTAGTCAACAAGCATGGATGTCTGGACATTCATGGTTCAGTGATTGCTATGCTGTTCAGTATCTTGTGAAGCACAGAAAAGGTTATAGGTTTTTTTTAATTGCTTCAATTGATAGTGTTTCTTTTTTGTTGTTGTTTGTTTTATTATATTTATGTTTAAATTTTATACATCAGCCATGGGTTCCCCTGTCCTCTCCGCTGCAGCCACTGCGCCCACCTTCCCCCCATTCTCTCCCCTCCATTCCCATCTCCTACAGGGCCAAGACTCCCCTGGGGATTCATTTAAACCTGGTGGATTCAGTACAAGCAGGTCCAGTCCCCTCCTTCCAGTCTTGATAAGTGAGACAACTGAATAGCTTGAACTGTTTAGGACGCATCCAGGCTGTGGGACTGGGACCTGTCCTTAGTGCATGAGCTGGCTGTTTGGAACCTTGGGCTTACACAGGGACAGTTTGATAGTGTTTTTTAATAACCACATAAAATAATTTTCTTGCATAATAAGTGATTCACAATATGTATTGAAGGCACTGAAATGATGACTACATATACTGTGAGAACAGAAAGTTTTTATATTATTAAGTCTGCTTTGGCTGACTTCTGTGTCTGTCACTGTTATAAAGCGCCTAATTTAAACATTTTGGGGAGAAACGGTTTTATTTGGATTACAATTTCAAGTGAAAGTCAATCCTTTTGAGGACAGCAAATTAGGAACTCCAGTCACTGGCCACATCATATCCATAGTTAAGAACAAAGAAAGTGTAAGTATATTTTCACTTCTTTCCTTGTTTGTTCTCAGCTACAAATCTTCTCTCTTGTCCAGTCCAGGCTACCTGACATAGGAAACTGTTTGTCAAAGTGGGCTAGCTCAGCCCATCACAATTAACTATCCAGAGGATCTCTTTAACCCATGCTTAGTGGCCAGCTTTATTTAGATGACTCCTCATTAAGATTTTCCTCCTAGGTAATTTTAGATTGTGAGAAGTTGATGGTTAAAATTATGTAGCATTAAATAAATATTTTTAAAGTATCCAGCATAGTGTTGTAATTCATAATTTTGAAAGAAAAAGCATTAAGAAATCCCAACATATAATTAATAAGAGTATAAGAAAACAGTTTATCTAGTAGACTAGTGTATTATAAATTTATTGTCATTATGATGTATAGTCACCAGATTTTACTATTTTTCATATAGTCTAGCAGTAAGCTATTTTATCAATGACTTATTTAAAAACTCTAGGGTCATATGTCATAAATAATATACACTTAGTCTTTTAAAAATTATTTTCACAATAGAGGAGGCTTAATACATAATTGGGAAAAATATTGCTTATGATCTTTGGTAGATGTTTATTTATTCTTGGTTGGAACCCTTCTGTATTGTGATAAAATCATCTGAAATTAGTACTACTTAATAAAAATTTAGCTTTGGGAAGATGAATTGAGGAAAAAGTTGCTGAGTCATAACTTTCATTCAATCATACAGTCTTTTATATATTATATTCTAGTAATGGGTTTACCACAAATTTGTAGAAAAAATATCTGCAGATCCTAGAATCTCAGAAAATTACAGAAATTAAGTATGAATAAAATGATAATAAATTTCACTGCTCAAATGAATAATAATTATAGATTTCAAAGAAAGAGAATAAAAAGACATTATGAGTTGGAACAGGAAGGATAATAGGAACAATTGGAACAGAAACAATAGATAGAAGAAAACAAAACAAAATGGGAAGCATCTTTAGCATGTTGGAAAAAAAATCACTCTAAGCATCAATGAAGAGTTCCCTAGGTAATAACTGTAAAATGATAATCAGTGTGAAAAAGATACTTGTACATAAATGACTTTTTTTGTGAACTATAGGTGACGTTCAAATAAAAAGGATGTTTAAAATGAAGGAAATCGTGGTGTAAAGCATAATGGAAACACTCGAGTGGGTATCTAGTTATATCAGAAAGAAGAATTTCTTCATGTTTAGATTTTTTGAATTCCTTGCATATTCAAGATACTAACCTTTTGTTAGCTGTACAATTGATAAATTGTACACAAATTATAGTATCTTTTCATGTATACAAGTATTTAGTTTCATGTGGTCCCATTTATTGATTGTTGATCTTTATTGTTTGTTTGTTTTTTGAGACAGGGTTTCTCTGTGTAGCTTTGGAGTCTTTCCTGGAACTCACTCTGTAGCCCAGGCTGGCCTCGAATTCACAGAGATCCACCTGCCTGGGATTAAAGGAATGCACCACCACCCCCAGGTTTGCGTGTTGATCTTAATGGCTACTTTATTTGGCTCATGTTCAGAAAATATTTTCAAGTGCCAATGAGTTCATGTGTACTCCCTACTTTCTCCTCTATAACATTCAGGACATCAAGCATTGTGTTACAGTCCTTTATCCATTTGGAGTTGAGTTTTAAACAGGATAGAATATAAGGATCTATTTTCATTTTTCTACACACTTTTTTTTTTTTTTTTAACCAGCAGCATTTGTCAGAGAAGCTGCTCTTTCCAATAAATATATATATATATATATATGTGTGTGTGTGTGTGTGTGTGTGTGTGTGTGTGTGAGAGAGAGAGAGAGAGAGAGAGAGACAGAGAGACAGAGAGAGAGAGAGAGAGAGAGACAGAGAGAGAGAGAACTCTGGTCCTCTGCATAAGCTCCAAGTGTCCTAGCCTCTTCTCTCATTTCTGGAATATTTGATGTTCCCTAATTAAAAAGTATCATATTTCAATTCCATTGCGCATAGGTTGTTATGTGTTCCCAATGTGTGGAGGCCCAAAATGTTTCCTAGTGAGATCTGAGCTTGCTTCACCCAGCAGGGCTGCATTAGAGGATTGCTTGACTACATGCATGTTCACAAGGTGTTTGGAAGGTCTACACTTGGCTGCACTAGGGTGAGGTCTTTTGCTCCACCCCTTGGCATGCCTATAAAAAGCCCGTTAGAAGAGACAGGAGGGGCCATTGGATAAGGATCCAGGCTCTACCAAGGCCTGTGTTTTTGTCTGTTTCTCTCCCCTCTATCTTTCTATCTGAGTCTCTTATACCTCTCTCTCCTCAAGAGTACCCAGGGGTGAAATGTGGGAGCAAGTCTCCCAACTAAGCTCGCACACCAATGTCACATATTCATTACTAACCAAATCACATATTATTGGGGCCCACACTAATGATTTCATTAAAAATTAATTCTGTCGTGATTCCATCCTCAATTAAGCTCATAATTTTAGTTAGGCTTCAGGACTTCCACATATGCCTTCAACCTGCAGTAAAAGTCAGCACTGGTGACTTCTCCTTGGGTGAGATTTTATTAGTGATGTAGAGTCAGAAGTCTTTATGAGTAGTGACTGCTTGCTTTCATTTGTCAAATTTTCACAGGAGCCAAGAGCAGAATATGCAGTGGTGAGAACCAAGTCACAAATCTGTGCAATTCAGCACTTAGATCATTTATATGTTGAAAAACAACAAAAATAGCAAAACCAAATAGTGCTAATGTAATATTTCATTTTGTGTTAGTTCAGAATGTTTGAATCACCTGCCCAGTTCCCTGTGAGGAAAGAGAGCATTATCTGTTCTGTGACCTCATTCTTTCTCTCTCCCTCTCTCACATTTACTCCACTAATTTTTAGAATCCAGTTTTTTTTTTTCTTTTTCTTTTTTGGCTTATTTCATTTTGGCTCCATGGAAGAGCCAAGTACATTTTGGGTATTTGCATCAGATCTTCTGCTTGGTTAAATTCCAAGTCCTCATCTCTGTGAGCTTATCTCATCCCTTTGATTTACCATTTGCACAAAGCACACAGATTCTCTTGCAAATTCTGGTGGAACTGGTCAGTCTCCATTTTTACTTCTTTTAGTCTTACTACATATGGTTTCCTTTAACAGAAAATCTACATTCTTTCAATGAGTTGAAGGCCTCTGAGAAATTAGCTGCTGAAAGATTGCTGTTATTTCACATTTTGTCTACTAGAGTGTTTTTGTGACTGGCAAAATTATCTGATGTAGTTCCATTACTTTAAGACTCCAAATGAACTTCATTGAGCGCTGAATCCCAGTTACTATCTATATTTTGAAGTAAGTAATCATCATACCTTCACTGTCCTCTACAGGGTATGAAATAGATACTTTAGGCAGTCATTTGGAAAACCCTGTGCTAGCAGATCTCAAAACTGTAGCATGGATCTATCCAGAACTATAGTCACTAGTGTTTTTTGGAGTCTTCTTATTGTCCTTTGAATATATGATTTCCACTATATTGCAATGTGTGGAATTGGTCAGACACAATTTTCAAAATTAGTATCACCAATAAACTGAAATATATTCTGGTATATCACTTAAAGGTATTCACCATTATGTTATATTTTCAGATATTAAATAGGACATATGTGGTTAATGATTAGATATAATGTAAGTTTTAAGTGGTAACTAAAAACAGAGAAGTAATAAGACATATAACTCAAACTTATATTACTGTATACCTTGTACGGACATACATGAACAACCGGCAACTTTTCAAGCATTGGAGATGCCTAAAAAATAAATAAATAAATAAATGTTGCTTATTTGTGTAGAAAATAAATGATACATCTTTATGTGATTATGTATGTCTTGGTGGAAGTAAAGGAAGCCACCTAACAAAGAGAAGCTTCTAGAATTCATAGAAGGAACATACTTGTACTTCTGTCAAGCCATAAAACACTCTCTGAGCCAGTATTCTACTATATACTCAAAATATGTTCTTATGTGTGTATGTGTATGTGTACTTGTGTAAGATGTTAGAGGAATATATTATTCATGACCATTCAGATACAACTCTTTTGACAAAATTGTAGAAGTAAAATTAATAATACATGTATAAAACATATATATATATATATATATATATATATATATATCATCTTTTTTGCTTTTTTTAATAGAAGCAATCTCTAAGTCATTATTAACATAATCTTATTGTTCTACTGTTTTTGAAATATAATCAAACAACATAATTAAGTTATGTTAGCCATTTTTTGTTTTTAGATACATGAAATGGTAAGATTGAATAAAATTAAAATGTAACTTGATATTTGTCTCTTTTATTTTGATAGCTAATTATCTAAATAACTATGCTGAAAAAAATCAAGTGGACATATGAAAAAAAAGTCTATAGGATGCTATTTTCCAAGGTCTCCTTGTTATTTTATGATGTTCTAAAGAGTCACTATTAGAAATTCAAGATCCTGGAGTTCAGTTGAAGAGAGGGAGGATCATAAGTGAAAGAGGGGATTAGAATCATGATGGGAAAAACCACAGAAATAGCTGACAGAAGCTAGTGGGAGCTCATGGATACTGGGCTGTCAGCTAGGGATCTGCATGGGACTGATCTAGGCCATCTAAATATGGGTGAAAATTGCATAGCTTGATGTGTTTGTTGGTCCCCTGGCAATGGGACTAGGATTTATCCCATGTACACAGTTTGGCTTTTTAGAGCCCATTCCCTATGGAGTGATGCCTTACTCAACCTTGATGCAGGGGGGAGGGGCTAGGTCTGCCCCCAACCTGGTATGCCAGCCTGTGTTGACTGCTGTGGATATTGCTCTGTGTAAATAAAATTCTGATTGGCCAGTGGCCAGGCAGGAAGTATAGGCAGGACAAGAGAGAAGAGAACTCTAGGAAGTGGAAGGCTGGGGGAGAGACACTGCCAGCCCATGCCATGAGAAGCAACATGTAAAGACACCGGTAAGCCACAAGCCATGTGGCAAAGTGTAGACTAACCGAAATGGGTTAATTTAAGATAGAAGAAGTAGATAACAAGAAGCCTGCCATGGCCATACAGTTTGTAAACAATATAAGTTTCTGTGTGTTTACTTGGTTGGTTCTGAGCATCTATGGGCCTGGCGGGTGAAAGAGATTTGTCCTGACTGTGGGCCAGGCAGGAAAACTCTAACTATAGTTGACTGCCCAAGGGAGGCCTTACCCTCTATGTGAAGGGGGTTAGGGGTGAGATGGGGGTAGATGGGGAGGAGTGGTAGAAGAGGAGGAAGGCAGAACAGGGGTTGGTATGTAAAAGGAAATAATTTTTTAATAAAATTTATATATATTGTCTTTTGTGCATTCTTTCTTTTTTAAAGATTTGTTTTAGTTACTTATTAGGATTACATTTTTTAAATTTAAATATATTTTGATCTTCCCACACCCAACAGGGAAATTGTCTTCCCCAAGGAATAACACATAAATTGGTTGTCCAGTGACAAAGAGACTGCCTGGAAAAAAAAAAAAAAAAAAAATATATATATATATATATATATATATATATATATATATATATATATATATACAAGTATCATTAAATGGATTGAATATGTTTTTATGTTTTATTTAGGAATGTATATTTATATACATGTATATAAAGACATGCAATAACAGTCAGCAGAAAAACGAAGCCATGAATTTGAAGCAGGGCAAGGTGTGGTATATGGAAACATTTAGAGGGAGAAAGAAATATTGTAATTAAATTATAATCTCAAAAATAATTTGAAAGATTTGAAAGTAAACATTCCCTTAATGTAATTAATGACCCTTCAATGCTATTTAAGATATCCATCAATTAAAGAGGACATATGAGGTAGGCTGTCCAGACTCAAGAAAAGTAAGTTCCAAGATCGAGCAGGTGCTTGAAACCATGCTCAGAATTCAGCCCCCAAATGCCATGTTTCTCCTTATACATACTATTGTGTTTAAATCTGAAATGTTCCCTTTGGGCTCCTGGGTCAAATGACTGTTCTCAGTTTGTGTCACTGTGTTGTGGGATATAGATCCTCTAAAAAGTTCAATCTGACTTGATGACATGTCATTCCTTCTAACAGTTTACCTGGCCTGTGGTTTAAGTTGGTGCTTAGTATCTGCCGCTATAAGGACACTTTTCTGACACAAGCTCCACAAGCTTTCCTGGGCAAGATTGATTGAAAAAAAAAATAAAGCATAAGAGAAAATAAATCTTTTATCTCTGAAATTATTTCTGTCATATGCTTTGATCATAATAATGTGAAAAATAACAAATACACATATAACTAAAAATTTATATTTTCAAACAAGTAAGTAAATATAATAAGGGTACTATACTGCAAGAAAATATTTATTTCACAATTTTAATTCATTTTAAAATATTGTGTTTTTTTTCTGGAATTTTCTCTGTTATGTATTCTAATATGCATACATATGTAAATTTTGTCTTATTTTACTTTGCTATTTTATTTGAAAATTATTTTTGTGACAGCATCTTGCCATACATCTGAGACTGCATAGTAATAACTAAGTAACACAGGCTGAATTCATGTGTGTGCATTGCCTGTTTCCATCTCCAGAGTGCTGTACTATGTAGTCAAACATCACTACAACAAGACCCACTTACTGTTAGTAGACTTCACTTAACAATGATGATTGTTACCATGGATTTCAAAACTAGGGAGAAGGCCAACCATTAAATTCCTAGACACAAGTTTTCAGCATATTTTTTATTATTGTCCAGCCCAAATATTTCTATAATTTTTAAATTAACTTTCACTGTTGTTAATTTATGGACCTAAAATTAAGTTAGAATTTCACCTCTGTTTATTGGTTGATGTCAGTGTAACTTTTTGAAATACTGAACAAAATTCAGAAATTTTTGCATCAAACAAATGAAGTGACTTTCTATTTAGTCAAGGTTATATATCACCATAATTTATAGTAAATATACAATCTTGTTATATTGGTGTTTCTATCTTCCCTTATAGTTATACACATTTACACAGAACTGAGCATGAAGTTAAACCCAAAGCCAAAAATCTAGATTTTTTTTTTTTTTTTTTTTACTTCCTAATATAGTTAGTTTTACTATGGCTCCTTTGTAATTTTAAATACTTTGCTCTAATTTAAAACAACCTTGTAGTGAATTTTCATCACATTAGAACAGGTGCTGCACAATAAAAAGCCTCCTCTTACTCACTCTCACCTACATTGATATTCATGACTATTTCCTACCTGCCCATATGTTTGTGTTTCACTGTACTTTGTGTCTCCCCTGGGCTTCATCAATCATCCATTCCAGTCCTTCTGTGGATATTGTGTTATGTAACATTTCTCTAGAACCTCTGGGTCTCTCCCAAGGTGAGGGTGTTTAGTTCCTCCAGGGAAAACTTTAATATATTTTATTTGTTCAGTGACTGATTTTTATTTTACCCCTGTGTATAGCTGTAGCCGAGACTCCAAATTTTACTTCTTTCTTGAATCTCATCTAGAAAATGTGTTTAGTATGAAATGAAATCAGTTTGAAGATTCAACTCAGTATTTCAATCTCTGATATTGTGGTACATATTTAGAAGTAATATGACCTTCGATATCCTTTTCTTACTCTCATGTAGATGTTTTTGCATTTCATATAAATTATGGCATTATAAAACTACTTCAAAGTAAATTATATGTGACTTATTCATATTTTCTAAATTTGTTTGATTTTATTGTATTTCCTAAATTTATCCATGGTTGACCTCTGAATCATTTATATATAATTATTCTTAGCTTGGCTATTCAAAGAACCCAGTAGATTATAACAGCAACTGAAAAAACTAATATGATTTTTAAATGCAAATTCTAAGCATACTATAATTACTTGTCTCAAGTACTTTGAATGGAGAGTAATTGCAGTGATATTAATTTAGTGGGCATTTTCCCATTACTGTTGTTGATATTCATATATATTCTTTTTCAAGCATGTGATAAATGTTTTGTGATGTCAACTTTGAAAAACTAACATGTTTTATTGTTCTTCTATGAGGTAGGAAAATGGGGTCAGATTATAATGAAAACAATTTCTCAGGATTTGGGATATAATTAAAATATTAGATTAAGGGAAGAGATAAGATATAAAGGGTCAACTTGATTTCCAGGGACATCAGATATCTTTAAGTTGATGTTGTAGAGATTAGAGTTTGGGAAGCAAAATTTGAAATTTTAACATCAAAATATCTAAAGATCACCCTTATCTTATTCTTTGCTGATGGAAGAGATGCTCTTCTTTTTAATGTGGGTATAGACTATGGTCAATAATTTTGAAATTACACAGGGATTCACTTGTCCGTGAAAATTTTACTGAAAAAATTGAAGAGGAATTTCTTTTTTTTTTCTCTTCAAATATTACTTTTTTTAAATAAATAATTTTTTCTTTATTATTATGTGTTTTAAATTTTATACATCAGCCATGGGTTCCCCTGTCCTCCCCCCTCCCACCCCCACCCCAACCTTCTCCCCAGACCCTCCCTTCCATTCCCATGTCCTCCAGGATCAAGGCACCCCTGGGGATTCATTTAAACCTGGTAGATTCACTACAGGCAGGTCCTGTCACCTCCTTCCAGACTGAGCAAAGTGTCCCTGTGTAAGCCCAAGGTTTCAAACAGCCAGCTCATGCCCTAAGGAGAGATCCTGGTCCCACAGACTGCATGCCTCCCAAACAGATCAAGCTATTCAATGGTCTCACTTATCCAGAGGGCCTGATCCAGCTGGAGGCTCCAAAGCCTTTGGTTCATAATTCATGTGCTTCCATTCATTTGGTTATTTGTCCCTGTTTTGCAATCTTGGATTCAACAATTCACGCTCTTGCAGACCCTCCTTTTCTCGACAGTTGGACACCTGGAGCTCCACCTGGGGCCTGGCTGAGGATCTCTGCATCCACTTCCATCAGTTATTAGATGAGAGTTCCAAGACGACTGTTAGGGTGTTTGGCCATCTGGTCACCAGACTAGGTCAGATCAGGCTTTCTCTCGACCATTGCCAGCAGACTACAGAGAATATATCATTGTAGATTTATGGGGACCTCTCGAGCACTCTGCCTATTCCTGGTCTCATGTGGTCTTCATTTATTATGGTCTGTTATTCCTCATTCTCCCTTTCTGTTTTTGATCCAGCTGGGATCTCCTGATCCACTAAGCTTTCTTTCCCTCAAATCTTGCCCTTCATTACTCCCACTGTCATCCAGGTTGTTCATGTAGATCTCATCCATTTCTCTGTCATTGGGTGATCCTTGGGTCTTTCCTAGGGTCCCGTTTTCTAGGTAGCCCCCCTGGAGTTATGTAGCAGTCTAGTCATCTTTGTTTTACATCTAGTATCCTCCTAGGAGTGAGTACATACCGTGTTTGTCCTTCTGAGTCTGGGTTACCTCACTCAGGGTGATTTTTTCTAGATCCATCCATTTGCCTGCAAACCTCATGATGTCATTGTTTTTCTCTGCTGAGTAGTATTCCATTGTGTATTTGTACCATCATACCACAAGGGCATTTGCTTAGCTATGTTAGTATCAGCTTTGTTTATAATAGCCAGAACCTGGAAACAACCTAGATGCCCTTCAACTGAAGAATGGATAAAGAAAATATAGTACATATGAACAGAGGAATTTCAGTCTTCTTTGGTAAAATAGTTTTTACTGAAATTTGAGAGAGTATTAAATTTTCCATCACAGCACAATAAAGTATCAGAAAAATACCTTTTTCTCCTTTAAGTATGTTTATTATCAGAATTAGTAAATTCATGCCTGAGAAATTATGAATGCTAGTTATCAGTATATGTAATTCTCATACATTCTATGTATGTATGTATGTATGTATCTATCTGTATATACATACATATATATATATATATATATATATATATATATATATATATACACACACACACTGGGGGTAGGTGGGTGTGCAAATGCTAATATATACATGAAGACACCTTTAAAGACTAATTAGGTCCTTTCCTTTATATAACTTACAAGGATGAGTTCAAGTCATCAGGTTTGGATGAAAACACCTTCACCAGTTCAGCTGTCAAAGTCATGATTGCAGCTTTTATGAGTATATTTTTAAGTAAAATTTCCATGTATTCCTAGCTTAAATCTTGTCAGGAATTTAGAACATGCACCTTAGAACTGCCTCAGTGGACTTGCAACAGGACATTGCCAGATGTAGTCCTCCTGTATAACCCAGGAAAACATATTTCTTGTGAAAATAAAGATGCAATCTCTTAGCTGACTGTTCTTTGTGAAAAAAGAATTATAGGGCCTATTGCTTAGAAGGTAAGGATTACTGATGCCAAGACTCAGAATCCAAGTTCTTGAGCTGTATCTCTGAAATAGCATAGTAAAAGGAGAGAATCAAATCCAGCTACTGATCATATGAACTCCATATGTGCAGTGTGACATGCACACCACTTCCTCCTAAAATACATCAATGAATAAATGTATAAAACCAAACTAACGAGAACTCATGAAATTTAGATCAACACCTGTGGAGCCTCCATGGGACTGGTCCATGCCCTCTGCATAAGCGAGCCAGTTGGGAAGCATGATATACTTAAAGGGCCCCCTGACAGTAGGACCAGAATCCTTTCATGGTGGTGCATGAACAGGCTTTTTGGTACCCACTACCTGTGGTGGGACATCTTGCACAGCCTTAAGGCAGGGGGAGGGGCTTGGACTTGCCTCTTCTGTATATACCAGGCTCTTCTGACTCACCATGAAAGGCCTTACCTTCTTGTAGGAGGGAATGGGTGGTGGGTTGGGGGGGAGAGGCTGGAGGGGTGGGAGGAGGGAAGATGTAAATCTGTGATTGGTATGTAAAATGAATAAAAAATGTTAATTAAAAAAGTGCAGATTAATGATAACCCAAACTAGACTAATTTTGTGAGGAATTGAATACAATGGCCACACTTGTGTATTAACCCTTGAACAGACATTTGACTTGAATCTGTTAGAGAAGATTCCCTCTATACACAATTGAATCAGAAAAAAATTAAACATCTTCTATATACATTCAATAATAAATGATAATAGCTCAGAACTTTATTCTACTGCTATGAAAGTATAATTTCTTGATTAACAGGATTTTGTGCAGCTTAAGGAATTCTTACAGTTTGTGTGGTTTTCTTATAATTTCAGTGATATTTTAACAATCCCACTGCTTATTGGTTCTATCGATAGAGGATAAAAAGAAAAATAAAGAAGAATCCCTGAAATTTACCAATTTTTATTTTCCTTATTTTTCAACATTTCTTAATACTCCCAGGTGATGCCTAGATACAGTATCCAGTGCTATGCTTGGACATAGGAATCACATTGAAGAATTGTCTAAGACACACAGAAAGAACAGTGACTCTCCATGTAAAGATTTCTCATAGATATTGATAGGATGAATTCACTTAAATAACTACATATGCAGACTGCTAAGACGTTTACAGTAAAAGGGAAGGTTAAATTCTAGATTTCTAGCATTTGTAGCTACAAGTTTTCCTGTGTCGCATTTGGCCATGGTCAGGACAAATCTCTCTTAACCGCAGTCCCACAGTTGCTTATAAAATAATCACTCAGAAGCTTATATTAATTATAACTGCTTGGCCATTAGCTCAGGCTTATTATGGACTAGCTCTTACTCTTTAATTAACCCATAATTCTTATTTAGGTTTAGCCACATGGCTTGTTACCTTTTCTCAGGTCTGGCTTCACATCTTGCTTCCTCTGTGTCTGGCTGGTGACTCCTGACTTAGCCTTCCTCTTCCCAGAATTCCCCTTGTCTGCTTTTCCCACCTATACTTCCTGTCTAGCTACTGGCCAATTACTGGTTTATTTATCAACCAATTAGAGCAACACATTCACAGCATGCAGAGTGAAATCACCCATCAAGCATTGACAAATACAGAATCAGAGATCTCACTAGGGAGAAAAAAAACTGTGTTTAATAGTGTCAGAGAAAGAGGGGTCATATATTTAATGTGACTTTAGTTAAGAATCTCATACAGTCTTCATAAGTTTCCTTATAGTCTGAAGAGAATGTCTTTTAATACTAAGAATACATTTAAATGTTTTTTACTTAAACACTATGTCCTCCAGATTACATTAAAAACATTGCAAGAAAGTGGATGAAAATGCAATAATCAGCATGGATCTTGACTAAAATTTCAGTGGATACTAGCACTGTATTCTTTGCAAAGAGAGGGTAAAATCATTATAAAGTCATAGGACTCCACAATGAAATCCTTTCTCTACCCCATAGCTTATCACCAGAAACAAAAGGGTTTTATTCAAATGAGAGGAATCAAAACAAGAAGAGAGTAAACATTAAGTACAGATTGAAATGGGAACTCTCTCTTTCTGAATTCATTAAAATGGAAGCAAAAGGGCTTTTACATTTGCTCTTAAGTATTTCCACTATTTTGGGAAATAACACCAGTGATCAAATAGCTATTGACTTTATATTATAAGCATTGTTTTCTAAATAAATTGATACTGAATTGCCTGGAATTATTGTTTGTTTTCTTTTATTGTGCTTATGCTCACATGCATAGGGGTATTGTGTACTTGTGTGTATGCTCATTTTATGTTTGTTTTGAGTAGTGTTTCATGTGAGTGTAAAGGGCATTAAATGCCTTTAAAAACAAAATTTCAGCTGTGAATCCCACACCAATCTATTTCATAGGCCAATAAATGAAATTATATGAAGGTTACCATACTTTAATGCCATCTGACCTGAAAGAACATTCATTCTAGAGCCATCAGGTCATAAAATCAGTAGCTTCAGCCATCCATGACAGATCCTTAGAAGTGGAGAATAGCCAGCCTGTGGTGCTTTGAATAAAAATGCCCCAACCCATTGGCTCATATATATGAATGCTTAGTCACCAGAAAGTGGAACTATTTGAAAGGATTAGAAGAAATAGGAACTGTTTGTCCTTGTTGGAGTAGGTGTGGCTTCATTGAAGGAAGTGTGTTATGGGGGAAGTGAGCATTGAGGTTTCAAAAGCCTGTGAGTCAGATTGTAGCTCTCAGCTGCTACTCCAGGACCACTGTTGCTGCCGCCATATTCCCTGCCATGATGATAAAGGACTAATTCTCTGAAATTGTATGCAAACTCCCCAAATGCTTTGCTTTATATGAGCTGTCTTGGTCATAGTGTCTATTCATAGCAATAAAACAATGACTAAGACACAGTCCTGCCCTTAACCTACTCAATGAGAAAATGAATCTTAGGAGAAAGTTGCTGAAATATTGTGGCCACCACAGTACAATCTGAAATTATCTGAAATTCCTACATGAGTGAGAAATTATTTGGTATAAACTTTCTAAAACTAGATCCTGATGCATTTAGTGTTAGCAATTGCAATGTTGGAATGCTTGGCCAAAGTAGATAAAAGAAAAAGCCAGCACCAGAAAACATTGATGTGTTTCACTTTTTTTTTTTTTTTTTTTTTTTTTTTTTTTTTGCCAGAGCTGAGGATTGAACCCAGGGCCTTGTGCTTGCTAGGCAAGTGCTCTACCACTGAGCTAAATCCCCAACCCCCTGTGTTTCACTTTATAGTTGAAGATGAGATATATATTCATCTATATACCATTACACTAAAATAAAAGATGCATTTTATGGGGTAGCCATTTTCCAATTCTACTGCATAGAGAAGACAAACAGTTTTAATTCATTTTATGATAGACAAAGTTATATGATTGTTTATTATATCTCAATGTATTTGTACTTAGATTTTGAATGTGTAAAGTACAAGATCCCCAAGCTAAAAAGTATTCAAAGCAGTAGTAGAAATACATTGAGACTTAGGGAGTAATTTAGAGTAAAATAAAATGGAAAAACGAGGTGACACTGAAAATTTTAAAGTATTACATATATTTATATGTTCACAGTAATTTTAAAGACACAAATATTTCAATATTTTAGTGAAACAAAGAGGTTCCAAAGTGGCTATTTAAATTCATAGTAGGTTCATCTTTTATTAAATCTAATTAAATTGAACCAAATACCTGATCATTATTCTTCTAAGGTAATTAAAATGCATCATGTAATATGTTCATTTGAAAAGTATAAGATAAAATTATCATGTCAGATAGTTTCTAGCTGGAAAATCAAACCATTTTTCAGTTTGTTCTTTGTTCTTTAACAAAACTGATTACTAAGTTATTAAATATTCATAAAGATGTATCAACAGAATTATTTTTTGAAATCAATGTGACCTATAATTTCAAAACAAAAAATGCCATTAGTGTGCTAAATAAAGATCATCAGACATTTTAAGGTGGCAAAGAGAGTAAATGTATCATCTACCAGATTTTGGCTTTGGAATGAACATATGCCACTTTTATGTACAGAAAAAGCAGCAGCATCTTTATCTCCATCTACTGTTTAGCTTTCTCTCTCCCAATTCCTGCTAATTTTGGTGACATTGATGGGGCTCTTTCAATCAGTCTGTTGTCCTACTCTTTCCCTCCTCTTCATTATCCTTTGCCAGTTTGTCTTACTTTCTTACATAAAAACAAAACCAGCATCAATTGCATGCTGAAGATAAATGCTACTAGTACTAGTTTTGCAATACATGAAATCTAGGGGGACAAAAGCCTAAATATGTTCATGGGGTAGGGAAGAAAGTTGTATATCACCAGCATATATATAAAAGAATATTAAATTGTCCATACAACATCAGTTGATTGGCTATACATTAAGATAAATAATAGAAGTTAAGCTTCTGAGTGGAGCCAGGAACAGCCACACAACCCTCGTTGATGAACAGAAGCTGACATGGTGCTTTGCCTTGAAATGAGAGAAAGGATTTTTGTTTTTCTTCTTCTTTAAGTTAGATGAATTTCTTTCTCTCCCAGGCTCCTACTGGTGGCTCCACCTAGCAATGGTTTATTATTCATTTATAATCCTGTCTTCATCTGATTTATGTTATTACTTCCCAGAAAATTACACTTTAGGAGAAATGAAGAATAAAAATGTCTTTTATTGAAAAAGGCAGATGAATATGCATGGCTAGAATAAATATATACAGCTACGAATATTTCTCTCATGTTAGGATAAATGTTAATTCTCTTAAGGTTGTTACAATCATGGCATATTTCATACTTAGATGGAGAACTGACATATATTACAGTAGTGATTCTTTCACAAAATAAAAGATTGATGATGTGGTACCAGAACTGAAACTAGATTATTGATTAAGAGGTTCAATAGCCAAGACACTCACTGCTAAGACTTATGAAGAACTAGGAAGAATCCTAGCCATCCTCTGATGTGAAAATCACCATATTGTGTACATTAAGCTCATCCATTTAACTGGCAGTATTCAATACAACCATTTATCAAACATTATAAATGCTTAGGTTTCCTTTTTTCATATAAATAAGCCTGTCTGAATCCATGCTTAATCCCTAAATTTCATACTATGCTTACTACCATTTACACTCACATTTGAGGTTTGCTAAATCTTATGTTTCTCCTGTTAAATCTGAAGAATTGAAAATGATTCTTTCATAAGATGTGCGTATTTCCTTGTAAAGAAGCAATGGTCTTTTTATTCTCCAAAGAAAGCTTCATGTATAGAAATTTGGTGGATGCTGAGCTCCTATGGTACTTAATATGTTCGTTTCAAAGACTTTGTGAGGTATCTGATACAAGTTGAGTCTTTGATACAAGTTGATCACTTTGATAAGTACTCCTGTGGAGGCCCCAAAAAATTACAGTATAGTTCCATAAGGAAATTCCAAAATGTGAACCACTAGGCTATTAAATGGAGAAAATTACATTTCTACTGGGAAGCCTAATCTAATCATACATTTATGTCATTTGCTTTTGGCAAAGATTCAGAAAAAAAAATGTATGAGTTTCTAACTAGTGTTATAACAAAATACCACTAATTTCAGAGACTTGAATCATGCAAACTATCTAGATAGTTCTGGTGACCAGTTGTCCATCAAGAGTGATCTTCACAGGACAAAAATCAAGGTTAGGTTTTCATGTTAAATTCTCAAAATTTTCAGTATTCCTTTGCTCAGTAAATCTAATTTCTATATCCATTATCATAAGTTCTGTTTTAAGTCTCTGATATTTAACCTACATCTAAAAAAACTGGTGATTAAATCTACCCTAAAATATCTTCCCTCAACATCCTAGATTTGATTTATCTCTAATGATATTTTTGACACACAGAGTGGCACAATGCAGTTTTCAAGGATTAGGGTTCCTAGCCTATTACTGAATATTTTCACTTGAGCAGCTTAGGGTTTGCTGATACTCACATAGAGTCCTTTATAATGACATATGTTTTAAAATTCCCTAAGAACTGACTACCTAAGTGAGCTAAAGGTAAATACAGTTTAAAATTGGTTGTTAAAAATAAAGTGATGCCCACAAGTCTGACTGCTTTACCAGAGGCCAGGCTATCTCAAGGGTCCCCTGGTAAGATACTACCCACTACCCTGTAACACTCCTTAAAGACTGCCCAATAGCCCTAGACTACAGCCACTCACCTGGGCTAAAAAATCTGGCCAACAATTTTGGCAGAAGAATTCTGCTTTATTGGAGGACAGGACATTTCTAGGTACCCAAGGTAAGACACCACCCACCAACTGGTAACACTCCTTAAAGTTACCCAACAACCCCAACCTGCACTCCCTTACATGGGCTCCATATTTTGACCCACAACTCCTACAACTTTACCAGACACCAGCTAAAACACTGTCTTGTCAGTTAACACTCACTAAAGCTGACCCACAGCTCCCAACTCCACTGCTCTCCTGAGTTCCATACCCCAACGAACAGTTCAGTAGAAAAGAGATGCTTTACTTGGAGTCTATGCTATACTACAAATCTTAGGGACCAAGCAGGTACCGAGAAACCCAGAAGCCACATAGGTATTTAGAACCATGGAGGTAAAGTTGGTATACATTACCCCAGAAATCTTGCAGGCTACAAAATCCACAGCATAGACAACCTACTAAAAGTGAAGACTCACTAGTCTCCAGAAACCCTGACCACTATGCTAGAAGACTAAGGAGGAATCAGAAACCAAGGAACAAAACATTCATCCAACAAAGACAAACTTAGGAATCAACACCTAGACCTATTAGTCATTCCAAACCCAGACACCTAAATACCAGTGTAATAACACAATCAACAACAGAAAGGACAATATGGCAGCACCAGAGTCCAGCTATCCTAAAACAACAAGATATAAACATCCCAATGCAGCTGAAGCACAAGAAAACAACCTTAACTTCAACTTTATGAAGATGATTCATGTCCCTAAAGAGAAAATAAATAAAACCAAGTCCCTTAGAGAAACTGAGGAAAAGACAAACAAAAAATGGGAGAATATCAATAAATTTCTTAAATAGTGCAAATAAATCCAAGAAAACAAAGAAACAAACAAACAAAGCAGCTGAAATAGGTGCAATAAAGAAAACACACCTGAAGAGAAGTTTCGAAATGGAAAAATCTAGGTAAACAAACAGAGACTACAAATACAAGTATCAGCATCAGAATATAGGAGATGGAAGAGAGAATATCAGGCATTGAATATATGATAGAAGAAACAGATTCATCTGTCAAAGAAAATGCTAAAACTAAAAAAAATCCTAACACAAAATATTCAGGAAATCTGGGATGCTATGAAAAGACCAAATCTAATAATCATAGGAATAGACAAAGGAGAAAAATCCTGATTCAGATTCCAAGAAAATATATTCAACAAATCATAGAAGAAAGTTTTCCTAACTTAAAGACAGAAATGCCTAAGAAGTAATAAGAGGCTTACAGAATACCAAATAGATTGGACTACAAAATATAGTCCCTGTACCACATTATAATCAAAACTTAAAACATACACAACAACAACAATAATAATAAATTAAAAGCTGCAAAGGAAAAAGATGAAATAACATATAAAAGAAGACCTGTTAGAATTACTCCTGGCTGTAAAAGTCAGAAGGGCCTGTCCAGATGTTTTACAGATTCTAGGAGACCACACATGTCAGCCAAGACTACTATACCCAGCAAAACTTTCATTCATCATAGATGGAGAATTCAAGTTAAACTGAAACAATGTCTATCCACACATATCCACACATCCATTCCTACAACAATTATTAGAAGGAAAACTTCAACATAAGGAGGTTAACTACACCTATGAAAACAGAGACAATTAATCTCACACCAATAAAACCTAAAAGAGGGAGGGAGGGAGGGAGGGAGAGAGAGAGAGAGAGAGAGAGAGAGAGAGAGAGAGAGAGAGAGAGACTCTGCCACCACTATCAAAATATCAGGAATTAACAATCATTGCTCATTAGTATATCTCAATATGAATTGACTCAATTCCCTAATAAAAAGAGACAGGTTAACAAAATGGATATGAAAACAGGATCCAGCATTCTGCTGCATACAAAAAACACACTTTAATCCTAAAGGTTGACATTATCTCAGATTAAATGGTCAGAAAAAGATTTTCTAAGCATATGTCCCTAAGAAGCAAGTTAGTGTAGCTATTCTAATATCTAACAAAATAGACTTCAAACCAAAATTAATCAAAAGAGATGGAGCAGGACACTTTACAATCATCAGAGGAAAAATTCACCAAGAGACCATTGCAATCCTTATTATCTGTGCCCCAAATACAAGGAAAACCACATTTGTGGAAGAAACATTACTAAATCTTTAATTGTTACATCAAACCTCACACATCAATTGTGGGAGATTTCAATATCCCACTCTCACCAATGGACAGGTCATTCAGACAAAACTAGAGAAATAATGAAGCAAACAGATATAATGACTCAAATAGACATAATAAGTACCTACAGAACATTTTACTTGCACACAAAAGCATACACCTTCTCAGCACCTCAGAAATCATTCTTTAAAACAGATCAGATACTTTATCAGAAACCAAGTCTCAATAGATACAACAAAATTGACATAATCTAATGTACCTTATCAGACCACTATGGACTAAAGCTGGATTTCAATAAGAACAGAAACAACCAAAAACCTACAACATCATGGAAACTGAACAACTCTCTACTGAATCAAAAGTGGGTGAAAGAAGAAATAAAGAAATTAGAGACTTCCTCAGATTCAATGAAAATGTATGCACAACATATCCAAACTTATGAGACGCTATGAAAGCACTTCTAAGAGAAAAGTGCATAGCACTAAGTGTCTTCACAGAGAATTTGGAGCAATCTCATTCTAGCAACTTAACAGCACATCTGAAAGCTATAGAACATAAAGAAGCAAAAACAACCATGAGGAGTAAAAGGAGGGAAACAATCAAACTGAGGGCAAAATTCAATAAAATAAAAACAAAGAGAACAAAAGCAAAAATGAATGTAACAAGGAGTTAGTTAGTTCTGTGAGAAAATCAGCAAGATAGACAAACTTCTATCCAAATACAAAAAGAGAATATTCAATTTAATGGAATCAGGAGTGAAAGGGGGTCTATAACAACTAATACCTAGTAAATCCAAAGAGTCATTAGATCATACTTCAAAAACCTGTACTCCACAAAATGGGAAATTCTAAAAAAAAAAAAAAAAAAAGGACAATTTTCTCCAATAGATACCACTTACCAAAGTTAAATAATCAACATCAGGTAAACAATTTAAATAGTCCTATAGACCCTAAGGGAATAAATAGAAGCAGTCATTATAATCTCCCAGGCAAGAAAAAGCCAAATATTTGCAAAACAAATCCAAGAACACACCAAAAAGATAATCAACCAAGATCAAGTAGGCTTCATCTAATTGATGCAAGGACTGCCAATGGCCATGTCAGGAGAGCAACAGGTGGCAGCTGATTTCAGGAGATCAGCCCACCAGAATGCAAGGCATCACACTAAGAGAAGAATATCAGATATGCAAGGTCCCAAGGGCTTTGGCTCCAGAATATCTCTTGCTATTCCTGTATTTTCACATGTTTACTACTGCAATTTTTCTCTGGTATCTGGCATGGTGTGAAAGGGAGTCAGGGAATCCCCACTGCCTTTTGGGTAGTGTGATTATCTTATGAAAACAACCCATTTTACTGGACATCTATACTTATGGACTATTATGAAAACGATTTCCTCTTAAGCTGTACTGTTTAAAGTTCTGTCCTTACTCCTGATAAAGCAAGGGCTATGGAGGCTAGAAAATAGAACCAATTAAGTGTTATGTAGCTAGGACTTACAAGTTTCTCTGAAGGAGCCATATAGGCTTTGGGTTTAGTGTAGATATAACCATCTTGTTAAATAAGAAACACAGAGCCAATTGCAGAGTTAAATGCCAAGAGGTCACAGCAATAGCTGAGAGCTGAAAACCTTACCCTTCACTGCTGCTCTGTCTTCCTCTATGCAAGAGAGCTACTTCCTGTGTTTTTCTCTTTTTCATAGACTTTCTGTTCTGCCTTCTCATTGGTTATAAACCCAACCATATGACCTCCTCATCACTGCCTGTCTGTACAGACCTCCAGGTCGTCTATGGTTGGTATTGAGATTAAAGGCATGTGTCTCCATGCTGGCTGTATCCTTGAACACACAGAGATCCACCTAGCTCTGCCTACCAAGTGCTGGGATTAAAGGCTTGTACCACCACTGCCCACCTTCTGCTATGGCTTGCTCTGACCCCAAGGCAACTTTATTAATATACAAATAAAATCACATTTCAGTACTAATAAAGTATCACTATATTTCCACTTTTCTGTTTTAATAAAAAGGAAAAAAGTTATAAGTAATATAAGAAAAACTATATATAAAAGTACAATAACTATATACCATATATACAAGCAATAAATACCTAAAAAATGTCTCGTCCATTCGTATTTGACAAATTCAGAGAAAATAATTCCATTATCTATCCTATTTTGGTAAGTCCAAAATGTACCTGATTCCCTTTCTATCCTAATTTATTACTATCAGAACTGTCTTATAATATTTTTCAAATTTATACACTTACACCTCTTAGTGAGTTTCTTTTCTGAAATTCTTAACAAGGAAAACTATAACTATAACTAATTGATCTGCAACTCCCTCAGAGACCCAAGAAAGAAATAATATTACCTATTTAAAAATAAAAACAGGAAGTGCATGCAAGCAGCTTCCAAAAAAAAAAATGTGAGTTGATAGAAACAGCCAGCTGCCTGGACAGTCACCTGAGGTTTCTCCACAGTGTTGGGGCATCATCTTCAGCCTATAGGCTTAGCGTATCTGACAGACTCATTTGTGAACTAGGATGTATACAAGGTCAACAGTTTGACCTCACATTTGGTGAGAGCAGTCCATCCACCAGAAACACCTGAATTCCATTAGTGTCATGTCATGATTCAGGATTTTAAATTCTGGAAATAATTGATTTTTTTTTTTAAATTCAGCTGTCCATTTTTCTTGGCTGTGTATATGTGGCTTCATCTCAGCATCCCGTTCTTCTCCGCATCCCTCTATTAAATGCCAGTCTACTATTGAGAGGGGTGAGCTTAGTTATTCTTCAAGAATAACTGTTTCATCTGCTGTTCCACTGCACCTCAGAAGCCTAACTTTTGCCACAATGAAAGTTAATTCATTATGCTGTTTCTTCAATGCCCATATTTTCTCTGAAGTAGATTGGTACTGCCAGGAGCCAACATGTCTCATAGTCATAACAAAAAAGAAAAAAAATTTCTATGTTATTAAAACATTTTAAATGCCCTATTCTGTAGATCTCTGAAGGGTCTGTAGATTAACTATCTATCTAAAATTTATCTGTTCAATCTTGAAAACACACCTAATATGACTACAAGTTCGATTGTAATGTCTACTACTAACTTTCATTTCTATATATCCTAAAAGTTGGTAATAATAACATTCAAGGATCAGCAAATTGAAATACATTGTTAAATGAATGGTATAAATACAATATCTTGAGCAAAATTAGAAATATGTGTATGACATATTCTAACAATCTCTCTCTCTCTCTCTCTCTCTCTATATATATATATATATATATATATATATATATATATATATATATATATAATTTGTATACAATATAAAACAAACCAATCCAATGTAAAGTATTTAAAACTAGTAATTGTCTTTTTCTTTCTTCTCTTTTTTTTAAACAAGCACCATAAATCTAATGTCCTTTACCTAGCCCTTTTCCTAACTCTTAACAACAACTTGTAAACAACCCTCCTAAACACTGAAAACTATCCCAGACCCCAAACCTATTAAAAGACCAAAAAAATCACCCGCCCCACACCACCTCTTTGGGAATGTGGGCGTCATATTCTTAAAATTGCTTCTTGCTGGGTATGGGCGAAGGTATCCTTATTCTGAACAGAAAAATTGGGGGTTCATTGTCAAATTCTAGGAAAGGTAGCTATATCTTTTGTTGTCCAGTTTGAGCATACAAAGTTTAGTGTTTATCTCAAGTCCTTATTCAAGTAGTCTTTGAATTGTTTACATTATAAAACTATCTACTTGTTAGGTCATAGACATAGCACTAGAGAGGGGATTAGCCATACCAGCTGCAGCTTCTCTCTTTCCAGGGCTAAGGCAAGCAGAGGTTCAGTCTTATATGTGATCTAGTACCATCACTAGAAGCTAAATACCTAGCAAGTAGCAGTTCCATGGTAGGGAAGGACAGAGGATTACCTTCAAGCTAGCCAGGCCTGCCTAGCCTGAGTGAAGGCTTTGTAATCCACCTGGTAGCTTCACTAAACCACCTGCTAAATTATAGACCCTTTTCATCTAAATGCTATAAAATAAGGAATTTTGTTTTCTTTGTGGGTTGCTGTTGGATCTATTCCAGAGTCCTACTGTGGATCACAGCTGACCTAAAGGATATTTTCACAATCATTTCTAACAAAATTAAAAACATTTACTTAAAACACTACTGGTCATTTGGTGGGCTTTCAAATGAGCTTTAAAAGGAGTGATTTGTGTATATCATCATCAGAGGAGAATTATTATATAAAGACATACAAGTAATGCTGGGTGGTGGAGGCACCTTTAAGCCCAACACTTTGGAGGCAGAGGCAGGCTGGTCTCCAGAGTTCCAGGACAGCCAGGGCTACCCAGAGAGTTTAGGTTAATGATTAAGATAAACAATCAAGTCCCAGGAGTTAGTTCAAATTCTATCTGGGAATTTGTTCAAGAGTTTTGGGTGCACAACATAGCCTAAACAAAGTTTTAAACAATTGACTTTATGTAACTAAAAACAAAAAAAATAGATAGTTACTTGGGATAATTGGACAGGATTCTAAACTATAAAAATTAAAACAAGTAACCTGTTTTTCTGGCAAGTATAAAAACTACTGATATGTAAAAGGTTATGGCTAAAAGGCTCCTGACCTATGAGAAGTCTAAAAGATAAACGCTTAACTGTATGTGGTTTATTGGAAATATTTTGTTTTTCATCTGTAATAAGTAAAATGTTTGATCATATATGGGATATGGGAAACATGATTTTTTTTACTTGTATTCATTGTAATTATTCACTTATAGTAGAGTGTAACCACACTGTAATTTTTATATTACTTAAAAGATTCTTCTGGAGTATATAAGCTATAAGGGAGAAAATGAAGATACAGTGGAAGGAAAACAGCAGGAAAAATGTAGAAGGAAATAGGTAGAAAGAAAACATTAGAAAGTAGTGTAGAAGGAAGTTATCAGGAAGGAGAATGAAGGAAAACATCAAGGTTAAAGAACAGAAAAAAAAAGAATAGGGTAGAACAAGCAATAGAAAAAATAAATAGAATAAGCAACAGAAAGAATAGAGTGTAACAAGTAACTAATAGAATAATAAAAAAAGAAGAAGCTTTTATCCCTCACAAAAGAAGTCTGTGTTTTTGTTCACTGACTCTACATCTCATTCCCAGTCTCTCTGACTTGTAGAAGGCTGGACCCTCTGCAAGGGATGATTCAGCATATGAAAATCTTCAAATGTAATGCACTATATAAACAAACCAAAAGGAAACACACACAGACACACAGACACACACACACGATCATTCCCTTAGATGCCAAAAAGTCTTTGACCAAATTCATCACCCCTTCATGATAAAAATTGTAGAGAGATTAGGGATACAAGGAACATACATCAACATAATAAAGGCAATACACTGCAAGTCGACAGCCAACATCAAATTAAACAAAGAGAAAATTACAGGCTGTCCACTCTTTCCATTATCTCTTCAATATAATACTTAAAGATGTAGGTACAACAATTACTCAAAGTATTGCTATTTGCAGATGATATGAAAATATACATAAGCCACCACAAAAATTGTACCAGGGATCTCCTACAGCTGGTTAACACCTTCAGTGAAGTGGATGGATAAAAAAAATGAACTAAAAATTCATAAATTCAATTTGAAAAAAAATAAAGAAACAACATCATTTGAAGTAGCCACAAATAACATAAAATAGATTGGTGTAACTTTATTCAAGCAAGTGAAAGACTGGCATGGGAAGTATTTCAAAACTTTGAAGAAAGAAATTGAAGAAGATATCAGAAGTCAAACGGTCTCCCATGCTCATGATTGGTAGGACTGAAAGAGGAAAACTGGTCATCTTACCAAAAGCAATCTACAGATTCAGTGTAATACCCACTGAGATCCCAGTATAACTCTTGAGAACTTAGTATTGAAAAAACAAAACATTCCAGGATGGTTAAAACAATCCTGTACAATAAAAGACTTTTGGAGGTATAATCATCCTGATTTCAAGTTTTCCTACAGAGTGATATTAATAAAAACTATGTGGCATTAGAATACAGATGGGTTGAGAAAACAGAACCAAATCAAAGACAGATGTAATTCCATATACATCTGATTTTGATAAAGAAGCCAGAAATATACCATGGGAACAAAAAAAGAAAAAAAAAACATTTTTAACAAATGCTACTAATCCAACTGGATGTCAGTATGTAGAAAAATGCAAATAGATCAATATCAATCCCTCTGCTTAAACTCAAATCCAAGTGGATCAAAGACCAGATACACTGAAGCTGATAGAAGAGAAAGTTTGGAGTAGCCTCGAATGTATTAGCACACGAGACAAGTTTCTGAACACTGCACTAGTAGCACAGGCACTAAGATCAAGAATTAATAAATGGAACCTCATGAAACTGAAAAGCTTCTGTAAGGCAAAGCAGCCCCCAGAAGGAGAAAAGATCACCATCCCCACTTCTGACAGAGGGCTGACTTTCAAAATATATAAAGAAATCATCAACAAACCAAATAATACAATTTAAAAATGGGCTACAGATCTAAACAGAGAATTCTCAACAAAGAAATCTCAGATTCTGAGAAGCACTTAAAGAAATGTTCAACATCATTACTCATCAGGGAATTGCAAATCAAAATGCCTCTGAGGTTTCATCTTTGACCTGTCAGAAGGGCAAAAATCATAAACAGCTCATTCTGGTGAGGATATGGAGCAAGGGAACACTCCTCCATTGATGGTAGGAGTGCAAACTTGAACAGCAACTTTGGAAATAAATATGGCAGTTTCTCAGAAAATTAGGAATTGACCTACCTCAAGACCCAGCTATACCTCCCCTAGGCATATACACAAAGGACACTTTACCATATCACTAAGACACTTGCTCAAATATGTTCATAGCAGTTTTACTCATAATTACCAGAAACTGGAAATGACCTATATGTCCATTAACCAAAGGAATAGATAAAGAAAATATGGTACATTTACACAATGGAGTGTTACTTAGCAGCTAAAAACAATGATGTCATGAAATTTTCCAGCAAATGGATGAAAATAGAAAATTTCAATCTGAGTGAGATAACCCAGACTGAGTAAGATAAACATGGTATATACTCACTTATAAGTGCATATTAAATGGAAAGTAAAAGATAACCATGCTATAATCCACAAACGTAAAGAAGCTCAGTAACAAGGAATGCTCAAGATGAGACATTTGAATCTCAATGTGAAGTGTAAATAGAATACACATCATGGTTGGATGGGGGCAGGGTTTTGGATTGGGGGTAATGGGCATGGGAACAGGAGGGATCAGGCGGGAGAGAATGGAGAGAAATGGTACTGGGAGATACAACTGGAATCAGGGGGCATCTCTGGGATGAGCTAGAAACCTAGAGCAATGGAAACTCCCAAGAGTCTAAAGGTGACCCTAGCTAAGACTCCTAAAAATGGGGGATATGGGCCAAGGACACTGCAAAAAAACTAACAGAATTAACTCACCTGAGCTCAAGGGGATCACAGAAACTGAATCAACAACCAGAGATCATACATGAGATTGATCTAGGCCCTCTACACATATGTTACAGATCTGTAACTTGGTCTTCTTGTGTGACTCCTAATTTTGGGAGGAGGGGGCTGTCTCTGACTCTGTTACCTGCTTTTGGGATCCTTCCCTCTTACCATGTTGCCTTATCTAGCCCTAACAGAAGAGGAGGTGCGAAATCCTACTGTAAGTTGATAAGCCATGGCTGGCTGATATCCATGGGAACTCTGCCTTTTTCTAAAAAGAAAAGAGGAGAGGCAGATATGGAGGAGAGAGGGTTGGGGAGAGGGTGAGGAGTAGAGGGAATGAGGGGAAACTATGGTGATGGTGGAAAAATCGAATGAATTAATTAACTACTTTTTTAAGAGTAAAGGGACATTATCTTGAATAAACCAAACAGTAAGCTGGATTGTTTTAATAATGGGACTCAAAACATTAAAAGATTATTGGGACTCATGGCTCATTTTAATTAATTATTCTGGAGAATCAAAAGGCACGTTTCTCTAGTCTAGAGGTCAGAAAACTGTTTACCTATTTTGAGAACATTAGAAAGACAGGATCATGACACTTAACAGCTCACAACTGGTCAGTTACATTTCTGTGTATGTGTGAAGGGTTATTCCTTCAGGATTCTGAAAGACATTTTGGTTTTATTTGATTTCTTTCAAATTATCAAGCCTATGAGAAATGCTCAGTATACAAAGTCTAGAAGCAAATGCCCAAATATTTCATTCCTACAATTTGTTATTAATTATGCTAAAATGAAAAGCATATAAGGTAATTGGTAACATACTAATTCCTTGAACAAATATATTCTGTGTGAATTTAGCAAATACATCCTCCTAGGAAGTTATTTAGTAGTAGCAATTACATTAAGTTTTTTCTTTTATTGAGTTAAAAATACTGTCATATGCACTATGTAATCAATGTAACTTCATTTGGTATAGCTACATATTCACAAACATAAGAAATAAAAGAATAATATTTGCACAAACAAATTGCTCATGAAAAAGTTGTGCATATACATTTATGCATACAAATACATGGATAAACACACACATGGGTTTATATAACATATATTTATGTGCATACACTCACAGTTGCAGTGCTTGGTATCAAATCCTGTGTCTAGTGCCTCACACACACACACACAAGACAAATGATGAGTAAGTTACATCTCAAGTCTCTGAGAACTGATATTTTAATTATTGAAACTTTACTATGTATGTATAATTCTTTACTAAAATTAATTTCTAAAATTTTAGCAGGACTACCATTTAAAACTTAATTGCACCTTATTAACCTATGTATTACTTACTTGAAATAAGTAATGTGCAAAATGACAACATGGCAAAAATATACAGAAATGCAATGAAATATAGGTACTGCCATGCAATACAGAAAATGACTCAGAGAATGTTGTCAAAATTTTAGTTCAAAGACAGACCTTTCTCTAGGCTGTATCCTATTTTCATGTGGTCCCATATATGCTTCTATCTTTTTTGTAGATACAGTGCTTAACATTATACTGAGAAGTATCTATCAAATCTTAGATGTAACAACATTTGTTTCATTACAGAATTTTAGTGTCTGCTTGTATCCAACATTTGCTTTTCACTTAGACTTGTGTTAAACAGGACTTATGCCATAATAAGATATTAAATGTTGATCAGGTTACCACATTTGTTTAATAAGTAAGTATTGTTCTAATATAGCATCGCTATGCAAATTCTATCAACTACACCACTTTTAGGCAATTGTGATATTCTCAGTGAAGTGCTTAGGCACAGATGGGACATTGACATCACACCAACAAAGGTAAGGGACCGTTTTGGAAGTGTAAGTAGAAAGACTGTAATAGCCCAGGTAAGGGAAGCATATAGTGAAAATTGTCTTCTGAAATGACAAGCATGCTGTACTCAGAAACTGAGGGCAGCTATAGTTGTCTGCACAAGAACATCACAAGGTCAAGCTAATGAACATTCTATCATGGAGACAGGTGGGGCTCGCAAGCCTTCACCCAACCTGAGGAACTAGTTATAGTCAATGGTTTCTGGAGAAGGAAGAGTCAATAGTATTTAAGGATGAGGCTACTGGTAATTTGGCCACTCTCTTGTAGACAGCCCTACCACAATGATCATGTGGGAAGCAAATTGGGCTCAGAGGGTTATTTTGTAAAAAGTGAAAAAGGGGAAATGAAATTTGTGAGGGAGGGCACAATGGATCAAGAAGTTAATGGAGTAATTATAAGTTAATGTTTAAATTAGATTTTAATTAATTTCTCACAAAATAATAAACATTTTGTATTAAAAATAGAACTTTACTAGAGGAATTTCAATTTTTTTTTATTTTAGGCTTTAAGGATCTTACATACCAGTCTCAAACATAAAAGTTCTCTAATATATTACATCCTCCATTACATCTACCCAGAAATTAATAACACTATGATAATTGGGACTGTGCTTTTTCATAGAACCCAGGTTCAGTTCTCAATACCCATGTCAGGGTGCTGACAAATGTGTGTAACTCTAGCTGAAGGACAAGGCAGCTCTGGCCATATGTGCACAAACCTACACATAGAAATACACACAGATAAAAGTAAAGTAAACCTTCTGTAAAAGTACAATAAGTTGATAATGAGATTAATTAAGTAGTATATGCTTAAAAATTATGGCTCTCTGAAGAAAGTTTTTTCACCATCAGACATTTCTTCTCACTTTCCTGTTTTGCTACTTGTATCTAACCTACAATTACTCTTTGGTAGTACTTCCTATCAGTCATCTGTCTTTCCTTTTGTATCCCGTATATATTTTCCCCCATAACTTGTCTGAAGCAATAAAAGTGATTTGATATTTAAGTATATATTTCTCTTTCATGAGAATGTGAAAATCTTCTCTTATGGTCAGACTTTCAGGCTATTTTTAGAAAAATATTTTTTTTCATATAATGTCATATCAGATTGTGATTCCTGCTCATGATATGTACAAATATGACCTGGTCTTATCCAAGAGATGACTTCTGTTCCAACTATGCATGACTTAACTCTGAAAATTCCAGTAAAACATGGTGGCTTCTGGGTCCTACAGGACAAGTGGAATATTATTTCAGAGGCTCTTCAAAGTTATAGAGGTATGATATTTTATTCAGGCTTAATGTTGTCCAGTAGATTATCACTATTGACTAAGAACACTTTCCTCCAACGTTTTTTGTTTGTTTGTTTGTTTGTTTTTTATCTTATTCATTGTCTTCTAGCTGTTGAATCAGAGCCTTGTTTGTTTGTTTGTACGTTTCTGAGATGGGGTTTCAGCTGTCCTGAAACTCACTCCAGGCTGGTCTTGAACTCAGAGGTCCACCTGCCTCTGCCTCCCAAGTGATGTGATTTTTTAAAAGCACCCAGCTGTCTTCAAAGCCTTAAAATATAAATAGACTTGCATACATGGAAGATATTTGATTATTGTTGGTGTTTTCCTAATTTACATTTAATTTTCATTATTAAAACTGTAAACTGCAGTCAATGTATGTTGTTATCATGCTGTTAACCTTGTCAGTAAATGTCCTTGTCAATTTATACTTAATCTATTACTTTGCAACTTACTCTTTGTATCGCAAGGTGTTAACACTAGCTTTTGAGATATTTATTATGACTATAAAGATGGAGAACGCCATTGAGACTATAAAAATATTAAAATCAGTTAATGGTTGCTACTAATATAGACTTTCTTTATAAAACCAAAAATTGATTCTGGATGAATGTGAAACAGAATTTAAAGCAAATTGTCTCCATGTGCTTTATCATAATTACATTGGCTTAGTACATGGAAACAATGAATGGTTTACTGAATATACACTAAAATGTATTATCTATATTATGCTTATATATTTAAATTTCCCCTTCTTGTGAAACAGGCTTTTTTATCTCCTATTTCTGAAATAGCTGGATAAAGTTATAATATTTTTGACACTTTCTAAAATTATTTTGGAGCAAAAGTTTGGTTTCAAATTGTACTCTGACTAGAAGTGGCCTGTTTCTTAAAAGTATGAGATGAAATAGTACAGTAGGCCGACCATGTAAGTTATAGATTAATATTGTCCAACATTACTTTCTAGAGAATGGTTTATCAGGTGGCTTTAAATTGCTTTATTGAATGCTATCCTAAGTCTGTGATCATTATATACTGGCAAAAAATACTTGATACAATTTATCTGTAAAGTAACTACTATAGGATTCTACAACTTTTTCTCTGTTTTTCACTTTTTATCACTATAATGTATCTATATGTTTCATATAAATGAAATCTGAGAGAACATATTTTCTGTCTGATCATTTTGAACATTCTTGTATTTTCTTCATGAATCTTTAGTTGTTATATATTCTGTCTGACTTTGTTAGTGGTATTATTACTGTGATGAAATATGACCTTAAGCAAATTGGGGATGTAAGGGTTTATTTCACTCACATTTCCATATAACAGTTCATTATGCAGGAATTCAATTAGGGAAGTATCAGGAGACAGGAGTTGATGCAGAGGGTATAGAGGGGTGCTGCTTACTGCTTTGCTTACTGTCTGCTTTCTTATAGAACCCAGGAACACCAGCTCAGGGATGGCACCACCTATAATGGCCTGAGAATTTCCTTTCAATCACCAATTAAGAAAATGTCGTGCAGTTGGATCTTATGAACATTTTCATAATTGAGGTTCTCTCCTCTCAGATGACTTTAGCTTGAGTCAAGTTGATACAAAACCATCAAGTACAACTGACCCCTTGTCAATTTGACATATAACCACATCACTTTTAAGTCACGATCTTCCCTTTCTCAACGATCCCCCAGATTTCACACTGAAAGCATAACTTCAGATTTCCCACAGTCATTTCAAATTCAAACACAGTAAAGTTTCAGTCTCTTAAAATATCCAATCTCTTTAAAAATACAAATCACTTTTAAAAGTTCAAAGTTTTTAGCTGTGGGCTACTGGAAAAATCAAAATTAAGTTAAATACTTTCTCATTTCAAGAGGGAAGAACCAGGGAATAGTCTGTAGAGTGCAAAACGTCCCTGTTCTTCCTGGAATGCCAAGGTTAATGTACTCTTATAACCTCGTGATCCCCTGCTGTCTGATGAGGCAGGTTCTGCCCATATCTCCCAGAATTTATATTTTTACTTATTCTACACTCTTTCTCCCTAAATCTTGAGCATTGGTTTTAGATCATAAAACCTAGTAGTAGTAGTAATAGTAGTAGTAGTAGTAGTAGTAGTAGTAGTAGTAGTAGTAGTAGTAGTAATAGTCGTTGTTGTAGTATTGATTTTTCATATCATGATTTCTTCTGTGTAACAGCTTTGGCTGTCCTGGAACTATTGTCTGTAGAACAGGCTTGCCTTGAACTCATAGAAATATGCCTGCCTCTGCCTCCTGAGTCCTGAGATTAAAGCATAAAACCTATGTGGTGATATATTGTGTACCCTAATAAAATTTGCCTGAAGATCAGAGAACAGAACAAGCCACTAGATTAAACATAGAGGCCAGGCAGTGGTGGCACACACCTTTAATCCTAGCACTTGGGAGGCAGAGATCTGTCTGGATCTCTGTGAGTTCAAAGCAACCCTGGACTATATGAAATTGATTCAGTCTAGGAGAGAAAAAAGAGTCAGGCAGTGGTGGCACATACCTTTAATCCCAGCACTTGAGATCTCATGCCTTTGCTTGGGAAGCACAGACACCTTTAATCCCCACACTAAGAAGGAAGTGATGGCTGGACAGAGAAAGGTATATAAGGTGTTAGGAGACAAGAACTAAAGCTTTTCAGGCTGAGGAGTCCTACAAGTATGACGTGGTAGTGGCTTGTTCCTTTGTCGCTCTGATCTTTCATTGTTTATCCCAATATCTGGCTCTGGGGATTTTTATTTAAAGGCCATTTAGCATTTTAGCTGCAAATCTATTCTTATGAGTAATATCACCTGTGCTTTACAACAGCCTCAGTGACTTCTATGTTATCTTAGGGCCAGGCCAATCCTCACACTCACAGGCACTATGTTTACTTCAGTTAGTCTTCCTAGACCCTAAATCTTGGGCACTATCTCTAAGTCAAAAGTGTTGATTATGCTCCCTGTTAATAAAACACTGATTGACTGATAGCCAGACAAAAAGTATAGGTGGGCTGATCAGACTAAGGATGCTGAGGCAAAGAAGGGAAGAGTCAGGAAGATGCCTATCAGCTGCCAGGGGAATAAGATGTGCTAGAGGACAGGTACAGCCATGAGCCATGTGGCAAAACATATATTATGAGAAATTGGTTAATTTAAATGTAAGAGCTAGTTAGCAATAAGCCTGAGTTATTGGCCGATCATTTACAATTAATATAAGCCTCTATGTGGTAATTTCAAAGTGGCTCCTGGCCTGGAAAGCTCCACTTACACAAAAGTGCCAGTTTTACAGAATTACTTTGTACAGAATTACTTTGTAAAGAATCTTAATGTAAACATGTCTTAAATTGTTGTGCATTGGGACTGAATGTTATTGTCTGAATACATTTTTCCAATATTTTGCTGTGTTTAAGTATGGATAAAGTAAAATGATCTCGGCTAAACCCTAGTGTAGCATGAATCTCAAAAGGTCTTATTAATAAAAACAAACAAAATTGGGGTGAATTCTGAAAGATCGGAGAAACAGAACAAGCCACAGCTACCTCACCTGGCCAAATTCCTCAGCTGATCCTGTTTCCTCAGACTGGAAGCCTCAGTGTCCTCATCCGAATGGGTCTCAGCTGAACTGCTGCTCAAAAGCATAAAAACTTAACAAGCTTAGTTCCCGGTCTGCACGCCTTATATACCTTTTTGCTTCCTGCCATCATTTCCTGAGATTAAAGGCATGTGTCACCATGCCTGGTTGTTTTTCCAATGTGGCTTTAAACTAACCGAGATCTGGATGGATCTCTGCCTCCTGAATACTAGGATTAAAGATGTGAGTGCCACCGTTTTCAAGCCTCTATGTCTGTCCAATGGCTGTTCTGTTCTTTGACCCCAGATAAGCTTATTAGGGTGCACAATATATTGGGGGGCAAAATATCACCACACTCTAGAAGTTCTGGTCCAGCACCAGTTAAAATAAAATTGAGCCGAGCTGAGTTTAATTCCTGTCTCTTCATGGGTCATTTTTCCATCTATTCTAAAACTTGCAGAGGCAGTACCACAAAAGTCAAATATAGATCAATGCAAGAACAAACTCCAAAAGTATAAATGACTCAATGTCTAATATCTAGGATTCACTCATAATAATCTGGGCTCCTCCAAGGGACTTAAGTCACTTCTCTGGCTTCACCCTCTGCTACACACACACCTTGTTATCTAGGTTCTGGCTGGCTCTAATGTTGCTGCTATTCCTGGTGGTCATCCCATGGTCCTGGCATCTCTAAAACACTGGGGCTTTCTGCTGCAACTGGACTGCCTTCTACAGTTTCTCCTCATGGTCTCAAGCCTCAACTACTCTGCACTGACCCCTCAGGCCTGGGCCTTCAACTGCTACTGAGGCTGCACCTTTGCCAGTGGCTTCTGTGGGCCTCTCACAGTGTCAACCCACAGCTGCTATCTAGGACCCTTTCATGCCTTCAAAACCAGTACCTCCTGGGTGACTCTTGCATATTACCAAGTCCAGCTGCCAGCACAAGGTATGACCTTGTCCATCTCTGAGACATAGCTTCTGTGTGCTGACTCTCCTAAAACACTTTCAGAAGATTTTACCAAAATAATGCTGCTCTTTTCTTAATCACCAGTTATTTCTCCTCTCCAGCTATCTAGCATCAATTGTTCCAATAAGGCAAAGATTTTACTTCAATGGTGATGGTCTCTTGTTAACTACAGCCAATTCTTCAGCCCCAGCTGACCAGAAACACAGCATTTTAATTAAAAATAATAAATGGCTCTAATTGAGTGTTGAAACTTCTCTCTGAAACTTCACAATCCAGGATTCCATCACTTGCATTGCCCTTGACATTCTTATTTTTCAGGCACCTACACCACAGCTCACTGAGCTCTCAGCACTCAATGACTTTTCTAGACCGAAGTTTCAAAGTCCTTCTACAATCTTCTCCAAGTAACATGGTCATGTCTATCATAGCATTACCCTACTATCCTTATACCAACTTGTCTTAGTTAGGGTTACCATTGTTGTGATGAAACATCATGACTTAAAGGAACTTGAGGATGAAGAGTTTATTTTACTCACAGTTATATATGATAGTTTATCATCAAAAACAGTAAGTGCAGGAACACAAGCAGGGCAAGGATCTGGAGGCAGGAGATGATGCAGAGGGCATGAATGTGTGCTGCTCACTGGCTTGCTTATCATGGCTTGCTCAGCCTGGTTTCTTATAGAACCCAGAACCACTAGCCCAGGGAAGGTACTACCCACAATGGGATGGGCTCTCCTCCATCAATCATTAATAAAGAAAATGTCCCACAGATTTGTCTACAGTGTGATCTTATGGAGGCCTTTAGCTTGGGTCAAGTTGACATAAAACTCTTCAGCACACTGTCAGAGGTCAAAGGACTCTTTGTTCATCAATTCTAACCTTGGAAATAAACAGTGGCCCAACTGCAAGCTTCAAATACAATGGATTTGTCTCACAGCTTAAGATCTCTGGTCTAGGGATTTACTCAACTATTTCACAGTAAACAAGCTTACTTATCACCCTTTGTCTTTCAGGGTTGCTACTGCAAACACCACCTTGAGAGGTAAAAGACCCCTTTGCCTTTGTATTGCTGACATAGTCTGTAAAACATGGAAATCAAGAAGCCAAGCAGATACCTAGTCCTCATATGTGTATCCCATGCTGAAAAAGTTGGTAATAATCATGGCAACATTTGTTTATTTGTGAGACAAGCATGGAAGAATTTGCAAACCAAGACTACATATTTTTAAAACAAATTGCATTGCTTCAGAAAAGAGAAACTAGTTGAATAAAATTTATAAAGTCAATATTTCTGTATTGTAAATATTTTGAAGAGAAAAAGTTTTAAAATTTCAAACAATTAAAATTTCCAAAATTATACATGCGCATTATTTTAATTTTTCAGATGACTGAAAAATTGGTTTGAAATTAACATAAAATAGCATATAGTTTCTTCTCTTTTAACTTCAGAAATGTTTACTCATGTGGTGGGGAATATGTTAATGAAGAAAATACATAGTCAAATATCTTTAAGGCACTCATTTATTTGACCACAAAGATTCTGAACAAAAATTAATGACACTAGGGGTCAATATATTATTTTAATAAATCATGATGGTGAAATCTACAGATCAACTGAACTAAGCTCAATGGAACTCATGACTTTTAATCCAACAGCTGTAGAACGTGAATGGGACCAGACTAGGCCTTCTGCATACTGGTGGTGGTTGTGTAGCTTGGTCTGTTTGAGAGGCCTTTGGGAGTGGGATTAGGATCTATCCCTGGGGCAGAAGCTAGGTTTCTGGATCCCATTACCTATGGTGGGATGCCTTGTTCAGGCTTGATGCAAGAGGGAGGAGACTGGTCCTGTCTCAACCCAACCGAATGTACCAGGCTTTGCTGACTCCCCATGGGAGGCCTTACCATTTTCGAGAAGGGGATGGGGAGTGAGTCAGGGTTGGGAGGCTGTGTGGGGGAGCAGGAGGAGAGATGAGAGGAGGATCTGATTTGGGTATGTAAAATGAATTAATATGTAAATAAAAAGTAAAAAAGTACACTAATTTTGCATAATAAATGGATTCACTATGGTATTCTGTACGAGTTCTGAAAATAAAATATGACAGTAAATATTTTTTTATTTTATTACAATGTAAAAAATATGGGAAAGCAAGCTATATGAATTCTAATTTTTGGGTACTTGATGTTCATTTTGTAAGAATAGTCTCACATCTAGGTTGGAATAGTCATTTTCAGGCACAACACTGAAGTTTGATCCTTGAAAGACACTAAAATATGCTGAATCTCATTGTTTCTTTGTATTCTCTGAGATGATAATTTGTATAAAACAGAATAATTGACACTTTATTTATTTATTATTTACTTATTTATTTTTGGTTTTTCGAGACAGGGTTTCTCTGTATAGTTTTGTGCCTTTCCTGGAACTTGCTTTGTAGCCCAGGCTGGCCTCGAACTTACAAAAATCTGCCTGGTTTTGCCTCCCGAGTGCTGGGATTAAAGGCGAGTGCCACCACTGCCTGGCTTTTTTTCTTGTCTTTTCTTTTTTTTGACACTTTATTTTTTATCGATTGTCTTCTCAATACATGGCAAATTATCTTCAGATTCCTTCTGAATGAATGAGAATTTTAAGATTATATATTTATGTCCTCTCTTGACAATTAATTTTCAAATATTTGGAAGGTAAACCTCTGATTTTTAATTTATTTTTAAATTATCATTTTCCTTCTTTTTCTTCTAAAAGTCTCACTTCCTTAGTTTAAACTAGTTTCTATAGTGATATATTATTTGTATTGAAATGTAATTTTATTTGTATGTCAATAAAGTTGCCTTAAGGTCAGAGCAAGCCAGAGCAGAAGCTGAGCTGTAGTGGGGCACGCCTTTAATCCCAGCACTTGGGAGGCAGAGCTAGGCGATCTCTGTGTGTTCAAGGACACAGCCAGCATGGCAGACACACGCCTTTAATCTCAATACCAACCATAGATGACCTGGAGGTCTGTACAAACAGGCAGTGACAAGGAGGTCATGTGGCTGGGTTTACAACCAATGAGAGAGGAGAACAGAAAGTTTTTAAATAGACAGGACGCAGAGAAGTAGGTCTCTTGCGGAGAGGAAGAACCGCAGAAGCTTTGAAGGGTAAGGTTTTCCGCTCTTGCTCTGACCTCGTGGTTTTTTACTCTGCAATCCATTCTGTGTTTCTTATTTAACAAGCCGGTTACATCTACAAGTTTCCAGGAATTATGTATTGCCTCATGAAATATCACCAATATTCTGTTTATATTTACTTTGCTTATATTACTCTAAGACAAAGTCTTATACTGTACTGTAACACTAACTGGCCTTGAACTTGCAACTTTTCTCCTTCCACCTGACTCTACTTCCTGAGTGCTGCTGGTATTAAAGGGATCCCTGACTATACTCTGTCTATTCCAATAAGGGCATTGTTTCAGTTGTTCCTCTGTCTCACTGATACAAAATATATATATACATATATATGAATCCATAGAGGTAAGTAAACCTCATCGACCTATTTTATAAGAAAATACCATGACCAAAGCAACCTACAGAAGGGTATAGGTTAGTGTATGGTTTCTGAGTGATAAGAGGAAATCAAAGCAAGGAAGCATGGCAGAAAGTGAAAGGCATGGTGGCCAGAACAGAGAGCTGAGAGCTTATATCTGAAACAGCAAAGGGGAAACAGACAGCATAAACTAGAAGTAGCTAGAGGATTTTAATCTCAAAGCCTCCAGGCAGTGATGTACTTTTTCCAGCAAATTTTCACCATCTAAATCTCCATAAACAATACCTCCACTGGGGATCAAGTGTTCAAATGCTCAAGATGATTTCTTATTCAAATCACCACAGGTATCTTATTGGCAGAATTCTACTGGTATTTAAAATATATATATATATATATATATATATATATATATATATAAATAAATGTGTGGAAAGATGGGAGGATAGAAAGAGAGTATTAGGAAAATGACATAAGGATAGATGTTCCAAATACCTGTGGAAGTACAAGGAGTCAGTAGGCAAATATCTACTTCTTTCTTTCTTCCTTATTAATTTTTTCCCTTTTGAGACTTCCATACCTACGTATAATAACATATTATTATATCTTCAGCATTTCTTCCCTGTAATATACCCCACAGAACTCCATTTCTCTTTTTAAACTTTATACTATTTTACCTGTGCAAGTATCTATTTTGAATACATATGCTTTAAACAGAAGGCAAGAATTAGAATTTCTATGAAATCGAACCAAATAAACCATACATTTACTTTGCTCATTCATTTCTATCCACATAAAAAAGAAAATGAATGATGGTGTTTTGGAATACATCTGTCAATGTTTTCCCTGAAAGGACAACTGAATATCAAAAAGAGAATAAATAAATCTCAATCTGTTAATATCGCATGTAGATCCTTATACAGATTTATCAATTGATTTTTGTTTTTAATTTTGTTTTGTAAAAAATCTTAAGAAACAAACTGGCAGAGAAAATTATCCTGGTATATCTCTTTACTTTCTTTTTTACACTGTCATCTTGATTACAGATGGGGAATATTTCAGACTATTGAAAAGACATATAATGTCTGAATAAATTGTGAATTTTTATTCCACAGATTATTTATGAATATCATTATATATATATATGAATGACATATAACATATGCCATATAACTTATATTCAGTAAGTATTCATTCTCATTAAATTTCAGTTCTTTGTCAAATAACCACAAAAACATTCACAAACTAACATTGTTTCTGCTATATTTATATAATCTGAAGGTTATAATTTGAATATCTATGAAGTTTGAAGCTTATATATGTAGTAAGCTACTTATAACAGGTGTCAACAAATCCACAGAGAAGAATTCAACTAAAATACTTGGCTAATCTAAAGCATGAATATGTGCTAATATGAGAATATGTTTGTGAGCTGCAGCTATCAGAGAAACAATATTAAAATGCAGGCCCTTTCCACAAAAATTTGGAATTGCACCCAGAAGATAAAACTCAAGTCCATATCCTGGAGAACTCTTCTCATAAGAATCAAAATCCGGCAGGTGATAGATAAATTTTAATATAGGGCACTGAGCAAACAAATGCATTGGACTCTACAAAAGTTGATCAGAAAAAAATAAGAGAGATTGTTAATAGATTTAAACAGGCAAGCAGAACTTTTCTCACTGCTTGTCATCATCAAAGTTTGAACTGGGACAGAAAGTCAATGTTTTACTTTTCTGACTCGTGGCACAACATATTTGACAAATAAAACATGAAGGAAGAAAAACCTATTTTAGCTCCCACATTTAAAAATTATAGTCAATGATGTCAGCAAAGTCATGGAGGACTTCATGGTGGTGGGAGCATGAAGTCTCCCAAATCTGTATGGGTCAGAAAATATATGGGGGGTACAAGATTTAACTCCCTTTTTCTTGTTAGATACTCAGCCACAGAATTCAAGATGGTACCACCCATATTAAGTGGCTCTTGAGGTCACCTCTTCCTCATCCTCTCTGGAAATTCTTCCAGTCCACATGCAGAAGAGTTTGTCCTAGGGAATCATATATATAGGGAAGCTGTTCATGAAGGTTAACAGCCACAGACAAAAAGAAGTAAGGGACTGTCAGGATTTATAGGTAGCATAAATGCCACATAGAAAACACTCAACACCCAAATGAAATCAAGTGAGTAGATTTCAAGAGACATGGGATTAATACTTTCAATATTAATTATTTTTATAAATTGTATACATAAGGAATTGACACCATAAATCCTATTGAAATACACATTTATTAAACTTCATGAAAATTAATGAAGTAATTCAGGCTCAGATCCTTGCAAAGTATAAATACTAGTATGTGTGTGTGAGAGAGAACTAAGTGGAGGATGATTCTATTTCCATTATTTGTGAAATTCAAAATATTAGTTTTCCCAGCTCCCAATTATTATGTCAGCAAATTCAAAAAAAAATAAGATGCTAATCCAAAATTGTACATGTAGATTAAAAAGATGGCAATAACTTTTGAAAATCATGACTCAATTCTCAGATTTAAAATAAGATTGTTGAAGAGTATAAGGACAAAGAATAGATATAATAAAGAAAATTAAGTTTGCAAACTCATCTTTATAAGCTACTGGGCCATGAATGCATCTCCTGCAAGCTCGTGTCAGAAATTTAATGACCAAGACAATGCTTGCTGACCTTAGGGACAAATAGGAAGCAATAAGTCATGAGGGCTTTGCTTTCATGAATAAATTGATGCATATTATTAAAACCCTTGGAGTTCTGAGTCTGTTTCATCCTCCTCTTGGACTTATCCATGGAAGAGGTGACCAAGAACAAACTCAGCAAAGCCAGTACCTTGATAGATTTCTCATCTACCAGAACAATGAAAAATAAATTTAATTTGCCAGAGTCATGTATTCTGTTATAGCAAGATAAAACACCCTAGAGATGAGAATAAGTGTATTTCCATTTATTTTACTTCACTGCATTTTCCTTTTCAGACACTGTTTTATTATATGAAGATGTGTCCACACTTCTTTCATACTAATGTGCCTTATTTTGGCAATTCTATCTGTATTTAAAATAATTTATTGTTATTATTTCTTTTAAAAGAACCTGTGAAAGTTTAACTTAAATAATACAATTGTAGATATTTTAGGAAGACATTGAAGCCCACCAATATAACATGGTGACTTTAAAAAATCCTATGTGTTTTCAGTCTCCCAGACTTTTGGTCACTATTAGACATAAATATATTGACATAAGATATGCTAATATCCATAAAATGTCTTCAAATTAAGGGAAGAATTTCACATTTTCAGTCTTAATCATGATCCAGAAAGGTAAGACAAATGCTAAGAGAGTTTGAATTCTGACCATCTTGAATCCAACATTTATTCAAACACAGCTTTCTCAAAGGGGATTTAAAGATCCTCCATAGTGAACACCCAGTAAAAAGGGAAGTAGTGTTATGGCAGCTGACATGTATTAAGATAGTGGTATGGGCCGGAGATTAAAGTAGCCACATCATTCCTCACTTTAGTACAAGCCAAACAGAGTCTTTACACCTTGCAAAAGTTGGAAGAAAGGAGAAAGCTACAGAAGAAAAGATTTAAAGCTAACATAGATTGACTCAGGAGATTTATGTAAAGAGGCAATTTCTCTAACATTAATGTACAAGGTGAGCATGGGAATACTAGTAGTACACAAGTTGCAAAAAGTTATCTAAAATGTAAAACAGAAGTAATGAATTAAGTTGGCTATGATAAGCAAATTATTTTCAAGGAAGATAAAATGGTATTATATTGGGAAAGGATGTGCAACCTAGAACCCAGGTAGGAGAAGTTGACGGATATTTTAATACCTTAGAATACTTGTCTTAGTCACAACTAACTCAGTGTTTACTTGAAACTCCCCCAAACACTAGGACTCTTAATATGCTCATTCTGTGCTTTGTTAACATAACCACCCACCACAGCAAATCTGTAAATAAGATGGATTACTTAATATTGTGAATTTCTGTAAAAGCTATAGTGAAGAAAAAAAGAAAGAAAAGAAAAAAAATACCCTCTTTAGTTTATCACATGGCAACAATAATGCATCTCTAGGCATTATTGTTATGAGTGTGGCTTCCCCGGTATATATTGGTAAAATTATTAAGGCCACACTCCATGTAGTTAAGAGGGAGGTTTATTTTGTGGGGTAGCTTACAAATGAAGGGATAGGTTGCAGAGTCTGGGAAAGGTATGGCGCAGTCTGGCAGTGTTCTCTGGAGAACTCTGCTCAGTCTACCTCCAGTGTCCAGGGTCCTGGAACCAAGAGATCCCTCTCCTTTGGATACTGGGTCTTCAGCGTCCTCCCTCAGCCATGCCTTGTAGGCATGACCATTACCGAAGCCTCCATAGGTATTGGAACTTCCAGGCAAAAGCTGGAATGGCTACCCACTACAGGTATACACAGAAAACACAATCTCCCAGAGGCATTCTGACTCTTACATCTTTCTGCCCTTTCTTCCATGATGTTCTCTGAGCTTCACTTGTAGAGATTGCCTTGTAAATGTATCAATTCTGGCTGAACACCCCACAGTCAGTTATTTTCTTCATTTTGGCCAGTTGTAGCTCATTGTAATGTCATCTTCTGAAAAAAAAAGAAAAAAAAAAGGAAAAGGAAAACATTCTTTTTTTTTTTTTAAAGTTTTCAGATTATCTTTTTTTCATAAAAGAAGAGTCTATTCATATATTCTTTGATGAGGTATGAGAGCTATATTTATCTTCAGATATAAGAATGCAGTAATAAGTTACACTGATTTAGGAAAGTGGCATTCATCAGTTCTCCTCTAATACCAATGACATGACTAGCCTTAGATATTCAGAGCTCCAAGTACATTCTCTCTCCTAGTAAATGGGCCTTAAGTCAAACTGACAGCTCTTGGGTACCACCAAGATATAAGCCATACTGGATATGCAGATTTGGAATTTGAGCAGATATCTTTCTCTATGCATATACAAGCAAAAATCAAGCCAAGACTTAAACCTCAAGCCTCAAACTATAAAATCATTGTAAGAAACATGGTGGGAAGAACTTCAAGGTACTAGTGCAGGGAACAATATTTTTTTTAATTGTCTTTGTTTGCTTACTTTGTTGTGTTACTTTTAGGAACCCAAAGCACAGCTGCTGTGGATATCGCTCTGTGTAAATAAAATTCTGATTGGCCAGTGGCTAGGCAGGAAGTATAGGCGGGACAAGAGAGAAGAGAATTCTGGGAAGTAGAAGGCTGGAGAGAGACACCGCCAGCTGTTGCCATGAGAAGCAACGTGTAAAGACACTGGTAAGCCACAAGCCATGTGGCAAAGTATAGACTAACAGAAATGGGTTAATTTAAGATAGAAGAAGTAGATAACAAGACGCCTGCCACGGCCATACAGTTTGTAAACAATGTAAGTTTCTGTGTGCTTTCTTGGTTGGGTCTGAGCGACTGTGAGACTGGCAGGTAAGAGAGATTTGTCCTGACTGGGCCAGGCAGGAAAACTCCAACTACAAATGGCGCCCAACGTGTTGGCAAGAGTTTCCACCTAAAACCTAAGAAAAAAAATTCTAAAACGGAGCTGAAAACAGCTTCCTAGGTGTCTCTCTCAAGTTAGCAGCAGCCTGCCAATTTGAGCTACTATGGCGGGTTCCTGAAGTGTGCGTCTGACCTGCAGTATGGCGGGGATGAGAAATCTACAAGCAGCACTTTACTCTGCTGCATGGTGGATTTAGCCTTTGCCAGTTAAAAAAAAAGTTTTCTAGGTTATGCACTGCTTTGATAGAACTGCTTCTGATAGTTGATGGTACACATGGCTCCAGACCCAGAGCTGGCAGTAAACTGTACCACCGCCATGTTGGGAAGCTGAGGTGGGTGGAGCCGGCAGCCACAGCGGCGTTTCAGTCTTACAAAGATAGATATTACACAGAGAATCTGGTTTGTCTTGTCTTTGGGATTTTTAACCACAGAAAAAGATTTGATCATAAAAGCTGTTGAGTTAAACAAATATGTAAATTTTAAAGGTAACTTGACTTCAAAATTTGGATATAAGGATATGATGCTTTGGAAAAGAGTATCTGATTTTGTTTCCACAGAAAGGCTATGGATTTGTTCCAGATTAAGATACATCAGGTTTGATCAGCCAAGACCACCTGAAAGCTCTCCGATGACACCATGGCCCAGATGATCCAACATCCAGAATGGTTTCAAGGCAACTGGCTCAGAGGTTCACCCTAATGGACTACTCTATAATCCTAAAATTTTCTTTGTATCCCCATAAGATACAGCGCCCCCCTCCAGCAGGAAGTAGTAAGAGAAACTACGCCCACATTCCCAAAATTATCAAGCTGGCTTTGGAGATGGAATTGGCTCACTCCTTCTCTAAACCTAGACATATTGCTAAAAGAAAAGGTTAAGAGATTCTCGTGTCCCAAATCAGAAGAGCCCTCTGATGTGGGACAGAGAGAAACCAATATTTTTATTTAAATTGGGTTGATTATAAATGAGATCTCTTTCTAAAGAAGAAAAGGGGATATGATACAGATATAATAGGATGAAAGGGTAGATTAAGGAACTTACTTCTAAAGAGCAACAACTTGTTTAAAATGTTTTACATTGGTATAGATTTTAGTTTATTGATACAAACTTAAAGTTAATTTTGTTATACTGTGTGTATATTTCTAATCATGTTTAAGGTATTATGTTTGTATAGCTCATTTAAAATTGAAATGAATAATTAAAAATAGATTAATAATTAGTCCTCTATGATAATCATACTCGTAGCCATGTTAGTTAAGTCTTCTAGATATATATAGAGAGATTTCAAATAAATAGGTAATCTTCAAATGCTTCAAAGACCTACAGAATATGGCATTTAAAATACTTTTAAAATTTAGACTTTCTGGACAGTGAGACATGTCTGCTCCTGGCAGCACCGATTTACTTCAGAGAGGAGGATGGGCATTGAAGACACTTCATATGGAATTTATCTTCACTTTGGCAAAAATAGCCATTTGGGCAAGAACAGTTCTTGCCTGGACTGCTTGATCAACTGGACATGCAGAACCCATAGAAAGGTGACCACTGAACTTGGCTTGACAAAATGGTCCTTCAGGTTCCTGCTTCGCAGAGGAAACTGCCAGACATTCTACAGGTCACTGAGAGAAGTGATCGAGAGACTCTAGCCCTGTGGGCTGAAGACAAATGCCCCAACTTTACAAAGGAACATTAGGTGACTGTCCAGGCTGCCAGCTGTCTCTGTCTACTCTTACAAGACTCCCGAAAAATGCTTGCATCCTTCTTCCGGTTCTCAGGCAATATTATATCCTTCTGAGGTCTTTGATGTGGTTGAAGACTAGATAGTTATAATTTTCTCAGTTATGATAAAAGATAAATTAGATATAAAACCGTGGACTCACAAATATAAGATAGATAGTATATCTTCTTTAATAATGTAACTATAATTCTTGCTTGATAATTGTTTTGTTATATGTAATTGTACTATGTAAAAGTTAAAACCTTCCTTAAAAAAAAAGAAAAGGGGAAGTGCTGTGGATATCGCTCTGTGTAAATAAAATTCTGATTGGCCAGTGGCTAGGCAGGAAGTATAGGCGGGACAAGAGAGAAGAGAATTCTGGGAAGTAGAAGGCTAGAGAGAGACACCGCCAGCTGCTGCCATGAGAAGCAACGTGTAAAGACACTGGTAAGCCACAAGCCATGTGGCAAAGTATAGACTAACAGAAATGGGTTAATTTAAGATAGAAGAAGTAGATAACAAGACGCCTGCCACGGCCATACAGTTTGTAAACAATGTAAGTTTCTGTGTGCTTTCTTGGTTGGGTCTGAGCGACTGTGAGACTGGCAGGTAAGAGAGATTTGTCCTGACTGGGCCAGGCAGGAAAACTCCAACTACACACAGCCAAATTGAAAACAACACAAATGGGATTCTTGGGAATCAAAGAAGCTTTTTTCAGAACTTTTGAAGGGAGAACAAAATTGAAAGGTAACCTAAGGATGGGAGAAAAGGTTAACATATGCTGCTTCTAACAAAATATTAGCATCTAGAATAAAATATGGTATTCAAAAACATGAATTTCAATATCACATTACCTAGCTCAAAAATGGTATAAAGAAGTAAGGAGACACCTCTCAGAAAAAAAAAAAAAAATGAACGAAAATAGGTAATAAACACATGAAAACTGTTCATTTTTACTGATCATCAGGAAACAACAATCAAAATGACAATATGAATTAATTTAGGCCCCAGTTCATGTAACTATCCTTCAATTTGATAACTTAAAAGCAGCAGTTGATTGGAAATGCTATTTCATGGGATTTTAGCTCTCCTGGGTTATTTGAAAAGTCAGCAAGAGGGTATTTTGTTTGTGCTGAAATGTTCTTGAATTCTTTGCGAATAGGTCAAACACTCTCCTATGAATTAGCCTGGACATCTGCTGCTTGTGTTTACACACAATGTAAAGTGCAAAACAAAAATTCACTTACTGAAGGAAAGCACTGATCACAAATAATGCAAAGGCCAATAAGGAAAAAAAAACTTAGAATGCTTTCTCTTCATTTCTTAATCTCCACTTCAACTCCAAATCAGGGATTTTTTCCCACCTGTCTTTATCATGAAGTTCATCTGTGGTCTATTTGATATAGTAAAAATTAATTATTATTTTAGATGGAAACATCAAAACATGTAAGATAAAGATATAGTCAAATAATTTTCCCGGAAGGGACAAGCTGAACATTTGCCAAGTTTCCCTTCTTTAAGAACAAACAACAACAAAACCCTCCATTTAAATTTTTGTGCTTTCCAACATGTACCTACTGCACCTAGTAGTTTCTAAATTCAGAAAGTTTCCACTTAATAGTATTGGAAAGAGATAACATACCCACATGATTAGCATTTTGTTGCAGGAGTCTTTGGGCAAGAACGGTTGCTGATTTCCTTATGGCAACATTTTAGAAGCTTAATTTTGACAAACAACCAGTGGTCCTTCCTCCTGTATTGCCTCCCTGTCCTCAATCTCCTTCGACATTCTTTCATCCCCCAGTGTTCTGCATCCCATATATAGTCCATAAACACTTCCTTTGACTCTTCCTTAAAATTTTTTCCTTTCCTGTGCTGGATCTCTTTCTAGTTTCCTAGTATCTGTCTACATTCACAAACTCCAAAATAAATACAGGTATACAAAAACTAGAAGTTAGATTTCACATAAAGATAACATGTGGTATTTGTCTTCTTGGTTCTAGGTTAGCTCACTTAATTGAATATTGTACAATTCAACCCATTTCCATAAATTGGGTAATTTTTATTTCCTGGGACATTCATTTGCCACATTCTAATTGTTCTTGCGCATGCTCATATTTGATCTGAATAGATGCAGTGTAACTTTCAAGTTTAACTGGTTTTTTGCATTGATAATACAGGTAGAAAACTTTATATGAAAGTATTTTAAATTAGTAATGCATCAAAATTCCAAATAAAGTTATTCTGTGTTTTTTCTCATTCATCCATCCACCAAGTCTAGCTTTGGGGAATATCTGAGTTTCATAAGGTCACATACAAGAGCTTTGCTCAAGGTTTTCTTACAGGAACATAAGTAACTCTGCTCTGAGGTAGCAGAAAAGCCTGCCCCCTTATAAATAAAGACTCATAAAAGCTGCATCCCAGGAGCTCTCTGTCCAATGTGCAAGTACTTCTATCTAAGAGTTTCATCTTTCCCAGCAATGATAAGGCATATTTAACTCTAGAAAGGGACCTTGTGAATCTTGTAAACTTTAAGCTCTTGGGCCTTGTAATTGAGTGAGCTAATTGAGCCTTCTATCACTATTTACCTTCCTGAGTCTTCTGTGCTTGCCTCCCTCTTAAAGAAGAGGATGTTGTAATTTGAAGGAAATAGCCACACAAAAACTGTGAATACTTAGGGAATGTTTAACTTTCTAGTTTCATAGTTTTAAATTTTATTTAATTAATTTGTGTATGCACCTATTAATTTGTTAATACAGCTTAAAAGAATAAAATGAATTCAATGAGAAAATAAAATACATTTTAAATTCTTCCACTGATATTTAGCTGAGGAAATATGCATCCTAATCTAAATTTAAACTGAAATTATTTAATATTTTGTCACTGATTGAATTTTATATATGGATTAAAGCATGATCAAGAAACAAGTTTTTCTTAATTCACTTGTGGATTTTTTTTTTTTTGTCCTTTGATCTTGTTAATAACACTTATTTAAGAAAAATCAATAACAGATTCAAGTCAGAGTAAATGTAGGTGTTTATTTGAGTATGGGTTTTAATACAGGGCAGGAGATCTACATACCCCTGGGGATGACTACCAGAATGTTTCTTTAGCATGTATTATTCAGTGCACTTTTGGAATTGGGAAAGCCTTGTGTAAAAGCAGGTCAATCTGAACAAGGTTGGTACTCAGTCAGTGAATAAATTTTCTGTGGCTGCTGGCAAAATTGGCTAAAGTTTAGTGGTTTCAAGCAACCCTGGTTCATTATTTTACTATGCAAAACACAATGAGCCTTACTACATTAATGACAAACTGTTGGCAGGGCGGTGCTGTAGTTGGTGCTTGTAGGAGAGGGCCAGTGCTCATGTCCTTTCAACTTCCAGGGGCATTTCATGTCCCTTCCTACATCTCTGAAGACAGGCACAGCATCTCCAAACACCCTTCAACAGAAAACTCTTCTTTCCTCCTATCTTTCTTCTTTTCTAAAGGGTATTTATTACACAGATTTCCTAATTTGCATTAAACAGAATGATATCTTCAGTACATCTGTAAAAGTCCATTTCCCTTGCCAAGTAACAGCACATGTTCAAAACTTCCAAGCACTTGGATATAAATATCTCTGAGTTGTATAGGGATTAGTACTCTTACAGCACTGTATAATATTAATATATGACAATATATTATTGCATATACTGTTACATGTTGATGTGTTATAGAAAAATAAAATCAGTGTGTAGCTGGAGTTTTTCCAGGCCCACAGACACTCAGACCCAAATAAACACACAAAGGCTTAATGGCTCAGGCTTCTTGCTAGCTAGATCTTACATGTTAACCCATTTCTATAAACCTATACCTTGCCATGTGGCTCATGGCTCACTGGTATCTTTATATCTTGCTTCCTCTTTGTCTGGCTGGCAACTCCTGAATCTGCCTTCCTGTTCCCCAAATTCTCCTATCTCTTTGACCCACCTATATTTCCTGTCTGGCTACTGGACAATCAGCACTTTATTTATTAACCAATCAGAGCAACACATTCACAACATACAGAGCAATATTCACAGAATCAGTGTGCTTATGAAGCATCACTGAGTTAAATATAAAAAGTTTCTAATTTCACTGCTATGATAGAATTTTTGCCATTGAAAAGTTACTCCAAATTAACATTTACTGAAAAGTGTCTTGCTCAATATTTTTATTTTAATCCAATGATTATTTTTCATTGTTATATATCAGTATTCTTTCTACACATATGTATAATATAAAAATATCATACAGTTAGTATGCAATAATCAATTTTTACATGGAAGGAAGAAAGCTCATCAGGTCTCAATCATAGATAAAGAACTATAGGAAATTAATGATGAGAGCAGGAAAATTCGTCTTCTCCAGAGAAGAGAAAACCAAATTTGCTATAAATATCAAATTATCAGCCCCCAAACATCTACATACAAGTAACATGGTATGGAGTAAGTCGGTTGTATTTACATATTTAGAATGTATAAACAGTAAAATAAAAAGAGGCCATGCATATGAAAGAGAAGAATAGAGTACATGAGAGAGCTTAGAGGGAGGAAATGGAAAGGGGAAGAATAACATGATTATATTTCAATCTTAAGAATTGAAAACAACTATTTAAATAAAAAGAATGTTTCATTTTGCTTAGTGAGAGGTGATAGATATTGGGAGAACTATAAAATAAACATTCATTGTAAAGAACACACAGGTTCACATCCCCTTGGGAAGGTGTCTGCATCCTGCTGAAAACCATAGCAATATGAAGGAAGGTCCTAAGAGGCTAAAAAATCACAAGAAAAAGTTACAGTAACATGGAACTTCACCGAAGTTCACACTGTGTATTTATCTGTGGTGACTCCTTTTAGAAAACCAATATTCCTGTTTTTGAAAATATTGAGTTATTGATTGCTGTCAACATAGGAGCAGAGAAAAATATGACACAGTAGATGCTGAGAAACAATTCAAGTTAGATAACTGCTCTCACTGTTTTCAACATTTAAAAATATTTCTCTGGACTTGATAGAGAGATATAATGTGCTTAAATGGTTATGGACCTTGTAACATGAATAGAATTGAAATTATTATTCTCTTTTAAGTTATCCTTTTTCTCCATTGTTTTATTAGTATTTTGTTACTTGTAAAAAATATTGGCATCTGTAATAAAGCACCAGATAGTCCATGATACAATAAAGGTGTTAATTAGGAAATGCGCCAAAGTAGGTAATTAGAAATAGTCATGAAAGCTAACTGAATTGGAATTTTATTTTTGATGATCATATAAGATGAGGTTTCAAGCAAACTAACACAGCTATATTAAGAATTATTTTCTTATTTATTTATAGCTCTCTGTGTGTGTGTGTGTGTGTGTGTGTGTGTGTGTGTGTGTGTGCGCATGTGCACATAAGCATTCATATGCACAAAGACATGCCACCCTGGACCTATGAAGATCAGAGGACAACTTTTGGGAATCAGTTCTTTCCTTCTGTTCCATGGATTCTGAGAATGAAACTCAGATCCTCAGGCTTGGTGGCAAGTACCTTTGCCCCTCTATGAAGTATTACGTTCTTGTCTGTGGTAATGTCCTTTGCTACATTATCTAACAAGACTCTGATAGTTAAGTATATGTTTACTCAGGTCTTTGTCTTAAATTCCGGGAGCATAATTGTTTGGTGTGTGTTTGTTTTGGAATACCATTGGCAGAAACCATCAGACTTTCCTTTCCATAGTTTATTAGTCCTGTCCAGGTATTCTTGTTTTGACCTATTATTCTGAACTTCCTATCTCATGAAATGAAGGGGGCTGAGGAAGCAGTGAGAAATTCATAAAGAGTGGATGGACCTGAGTGAATGTGTATTATTGACAATTACTAAATCTTCAGACCTTGTGCACCCTCAGCTCTGGTGACTTCCCTCAAGGGTCAAGAACCTTGGAGTCTGGCACCCTCCTGGGTGGGGATTCTTTTTGTGAGGGATTACTACCCACATCATCTCAGGGAATTGACTCTAGCACTTCCTTTTGGTGGGAGTTGAGGCCTGTGGTGGCTGCTTTTTGTAGTACTGCTTTGAGAAAGGCAGGAGCAAGAAGGGGATTTTACTGGTTTTCAAGTGAAGATTCATTACAAACATCTAATAAGCAATAAAGGGGATACTTGGGGAGTGGAGAAAGTCCTAAGTCAATCTGTAAAGAGCACACAAGGTCTTGAAAGAATGTGTCTAGTTAACAAGACCCCAAGGCATCAGACTCATGGGAATTGAGAGCCTTCCTCCTGATAATGCAAAGCCCTCCCTTGGACTAATGATGAGTATTGACCAATAATCAACTGAAAAATGTGTGAAAAAGTAGAAATTGCAGCTTCTTCCACTAGGATGCTACAACCTCAGACTGCTCCCTTACAGAGACTCCTCCTAAGACTAGCCAGCTCCTCCCCTTCCAACATTTCTGTACATATCTGTCACTTCTTTATGCCCTTATCACTTCATTCAGGGAATTTTCAAAACCAACTGTTTTGCGCTGTAAGTGACAATGAACAAATTTCTTTTTATATCATTTATGCAATTCACTGTATATCAATAAACCATCATGTAATTGATAACTTTATAATCCCATAATTTGTGTAATGAAATATTTAATTGAATTTAACTATTCTATGTCATAGTAGATATGGGATTTGTTTCAATATTATCAGATTTTATGTCTTTTTCAAATTGATTTTAAAACGAGAGTTTAATGGAGAAAAGTCAAATTAGTTAATAATTTGATTTTATTTCAGAAATGCCAAGAGAATATGGGAAACATTTCACCTTATGTAGTAAAAATATATCAAATGATAATTTACATCACACTGTTCTCCATTTGTTTCCATTTTAGAAATTGTGATTGTCTGGATAAATGGAATAAATTTTCCTTGAGAAAATAATAGATATTATGATAATTTCAGATTCATGAGGGTATTTTTGGTGTGTGTGTGGGTGTGAATACACACATGCATTTGAGTGTGCATAACAGGAGTAAGAATAAGATATTAAAGGCAGAAGACTAATGTAAGGTCTGTTGAATACAAACAATGGACAGACTGCTTCAGAAGCATTTAGAATTACTTAATCCCAAATGTCATTAACTATAATTGGTCTAACATTAAGAGGAAATTACATTTGAATTGGGTCTTACAGAGTATCCATTGTGCAGAACCTACAGGTGGAAATAATATTATTCACTTGGGAAACACCAGAAAAAACACAAGGTATGTTTGGGGATGAATGAGTTTTAGTCACAGAGAACTGTGATAAAATTGTGATGAATTCACAATAATTATAGAAATGTTTTCATCTTTAACACATACTCTTTGTAATGAAGGTATCTCTAGTTTAACTTTTAAAAGTCAAAAATGAAACAGAAGCTAAAAGGAGACAAAATTACCCAACAAAATCCTAGTCCAAATAAGTACATTAACTTTAAAGAAATGTAAAGCAAAATACAAATACAGTTGATGTTATTATCTACATTGCAGTTGCTAATACTTAACAAATTTTATGCCCTCCTGAGCACACCAGATTCTGAGTCAAGAATTCCCTTTAACTTGTGAGATGACCTTAAAAGAAACTAAACCATTGGAGGATGTAGATGTATCCTGCTTGTTAAATAAGAAACACAGAGCCAGTTGCAGAGTTAAAAACCACGAGGTCAGAGCCAAAGCGGAAAACCTTACCCTTCACTGCTTCTGCGGTTCCTCCTCTCCGCAAGAGACCTACTTCTGTGTGTCCTGTCTATTTAAAGACTTTCTGTTCTCCTCCCTCATTGGTTGTAACCCAGCCACATGACGTCCTGGTCACTGCCTGTTTGTACAGACCTCCAGGTCTTCTATGGTTGGTATTGAAATTAAAGGCGTGTGTCTGCTATGCTGGCTATGTCCTTGAACACACAGAGATCCGCCTAGCTCTGCCTCCTCCCAAGTGCTGGGATTAAGGGCGTGCCCCACTACTGCTCGGCTTCTGCTCTGGCTTGCTCTGACCTCAAGGCAACTTTATTGACATACAAATAAAATCACATTTCAATACAAATAAAATATCACTATAGGAGGAGGAGAGTGTTGTGTGATATTTTGTTAATGTTCTGACAAATAAAGTATGCCTGGAGATCAGAGAGCAGAGCTAGGCACTGGTTAACCACAGAGGCCAGGCAGTGGTGTTACAAGTCTTTAATCCCAGCAATTGGAGGTGCAGGACTTTAAGATCAGCAGGATTCTATAAGCAAGGAACACTGAGATCATGATTGGAAAACATACCAGAGACTACCAGCCACATAAGTGGGAACCCATGAACAGTGTACCAACAGCTGTGGAGCCTCCAAGTGACTGGACTAGGCCCTCTGGATATGTAAGACAGTTGTTTAGCTTGAACTGTTTAGGGAGATCAATATCTGTCCCTGGTGCATGAGCAGGCTTTTTGGAGCCCAGTTGTGGAGGTATTGTGTTCCCCACAATATTGTGCACCCTAATAAATTTATCTGGGGTCAGAGAACATACGGCCACTAGAACAAAGCCAAAAATGGTGGCTAGAAAATGGGTCAGAACAAGCCACAACAGAATTTGGGAGCTAGTGGTGCATGCCTTTAATCCCAGCACTTGGGAGGCAGAGCCAGGTGGATCTCTGTGACTTCAAGGCCACTGTAGAAACAGCTAGGCTTGGTGACGCATGCCTTTAATCCCAGAAATCCAGCCTTTAATCCTAGGGAGTGATTGCAGAAAGCAGAAAGGTATATAAAGCATGAGGACCAGGAACTAAGTTAATTAAGCATTTGGCTGGTTAAGCTTTTAGGCTTTGGAGCAGCACAGTTCAGCTGAGAGCCATTAGGATGAGGACACAGAAGCTTCCAGTCTGAGGAAACAGGATCAGCTGAGGAACTGGCAAGGTGAGGAAACTGTGGCTTGTTCTGCTTCTCTGATCTTCCAGAATTTATCCCAATAACCATCCTCAGGTTTGATTTCATTAATAAACACCTTTAAAATCATACTACACCCAGTGCCTAAGGTGTGACACCTTGCTCAGCCTTGGTGCAGGGGGGAGGGGCTCGGACCTGCCTCAGCTGAATGTACCAGGCTCTACTGACACCCCATAGGAGACCTTGCTTGCCTTGGAGGAGGTAGGAATGGGGGATTTGGGGGGAAGCCTGGGGGGGGGGGGGAAGAGGGAGGAGGGGAATCTGTGGTTGGTATGTAAAATGAATAGAAACTTTTTAATAAAAATAATAATTATAATAAGAAGAAGAAGAAAAGAAAAAGAAAAAATTCTCAGCACTCGTGAGGTGCAGACAGGAATGTAAAATTGGAGGAGACAGGATCTCAGCCCTATTCAGTCAGAGGATTTGGAGAAGGAAGAAGTGACTGTGGCTGCTTTTTTGCTGCTCTGATCTTTTGGCTTTCACCCTAATATCTGACTCCAGGTTTTTATTGTTAAGACTAAATAGATTCACACTTCAGGAGAGTGTCAAGGAAAGACTTTAATTTTTACACAGGAGGAGCAGTGAAAAAGAAATGGGCAGCAAAGTGAAAAGTCTTTGGGAAGGCAGACCAACAGTGGTTAAAATGATACAGTAGGCTTTAGGTATTCATTCAAAGCACCGAGATGACAGAATTGAGATTAAACAGAAAATGAGCACTGACCTTTCACAATGCATATTATCTCCTTTTGATATTTGTGTTAGGATAGCAAGATGGCTCATAAGGTAAAGCCATCTGATGACCCAGGTTTGATCAGGAAAGGGGAGAACTGCCTTCCATAAGCTGCCCTCTGACTCCCACATGTATGATATGACATGAATCCATGTAGTTCTAATCCCATCAATATAAATAAATACATTTTTTTCCTTTTGGTTTTTCAAAACAGGGTTTCTCTGTGTAGCTTTGATAAATACAAATTTAAAGAAATATATGCTATAAGGAGTAAAAGAACTATATAGAGAAATATACAACAATCACAATAATGTGGTAATATAGGAACAACAAACAAGTAATAAGTAAATTAAATAGAAATATTTAACTGAAAATCCACCAAGGTCATTGAAGAAATATATTCAGAATAGCAAGGCATATTCTGTAGTTACCACATTTGACACATGTTGGTTTCTCTATAACTGCAGTCTCATTTAAGAGACTTGACTGTATATCTCCATCAGTTATAAACAAAAACCTTCTGTTCTGCTCTTTCAATAGACTTGAAACAGAGGCATGTATTTTCAATTCAAGCAACAACAACGTAAGAATTTTCCTATTGAAATCTATGGCTGTTCTGGAGAACATTTGTTTTACCATTCTGTTTTCCTTTTGTTTTAGCCACAGGTACCAGTTTTATATAAGTCCAGCAAAAAGTGTTTGCTATAGCATAATTTTCTTTTCACTAGAAAAATAGAAATCAAGGTTATGCAATTGTTTGTGATAACTTGTCTAAAAAATTCATATTTAAAACTGGTTGAATTCTTTTTCATAAAATGTTGCATTCCCTGTAAGAAAGACATAAGGATAATGAGGACATCTTATTGTTTGACTTGACACCAGTGTGCATTAATTATTATACTTGAAGGTAGATATAATATTTTAAAGGAGTAATGCAGATCCCACATAGCAGACAGGATTGTCTTACATGAAACAATATACCCCTGATAATAAGAAACAAGCTTAATGTTAGTTCCCATTACCTTGTGGTTAGTTCTGCCAGCAGGGCTATAATTCTTTATCACAAACAGTTTGCTGAAATGTATTCTATGGTATTTACAAGACTAAACTTCAAAAACTGTGAAACAGACTTTGGAGGTTTAAAAAGGTTTGTTTATAATCTGGAATATTTTCAGGACTAGGCATTAAATTATTGACAGTGGTAGTTAAGTAAACATAAAGAGATTATATTATCAGTTAATATATATATAATATATATTATATACATATAATATGTATATATAATATACATAAGGAGCATTTGCTTCATATATTCAATATACAATATTCAGTAAGTGATATATAATATATGATATAAGTATATTTATTACCATGGCCTGCAGTTTATTGTACAGCTAGTCTAACAATGTCTATCTACAGATGAAAAGTCTAAGAATCTAGAAGTTGTTCAGTCCACAGGGCTGGATTTCTCAGCTGGCCTTTGCAATGGGCAGGATCCTGAAGATGTAGGCTCTGAATAAATGGACATTCCAGCCATAGGGATGGCAAGCTGACAAAGAGTAACAACTTCTTTCTTCCTTGATCTTTATACAGGCTGCTCTGCAAAGGTATGGCTCAGATTTAAAGTGGGTCTTCCTATCTCAGATAATCTACTATCTCA